>NW_016160607.1:24640-61978 GCF_001687245.7 Rhagoletis zephyria | reverse complement strand
ACGTATATATTAATCGTAGAAAATTTTTCCATAGTAAAATAAGAAAAAATAAATAAATAAAATAAAAATAAAAAAATAAAAAAAAAAAATTTAAAAAAAAGAAAAAAGNATCGTAGAAAATTTTTCCATAGTAAAATAAGAAAAAAAAAAAAAAAAAAATAAAATATAAATAAAAAAATNTAAATAAATAAAATAAAAATAAAAAAATAAAAAAAAAAAATTTAAAAAAAAGAAAAAAGAAAAAAAAATAACAAGTACGTTGAAAACATATTGAGAACCATTTTGCCTCTGCCTTGAAAGGGTTAAAAGCGTTTCATATATGACAGACTCTGCATTAAAGGGTTAAATGCTGCGCTTTCGTAAAGATATCGACCAGCATAACCATTTTTGTTATATAAATTTTTTTGTGAAAGCTGATAGTTTACGAGTTATTAGAGTTTAAAGTTAGCTTTTCTTTTCCAATCTGGCCACTCGGGTACAGCATCCAATGTCCTAAGAATCGAGTCTTAAGATAAAATAAAGAGAAATCTTTCAGAAACAGTGCTAATGGTGTATTAAATATAGTGACTTCTAGTGGAATGGGAGCCAAAATCCAAAATTAAAAAATAATTGACATTTTGCTTAATTTGCTTAATAGTTTGAACGGTATTTTGAGGGTTAAGTTATTGTTGTTGTAACTTCTCTATAGTTTTCCTATATTATATGATGATTTGTCTTCACGATNTGTTGTAACTTCTCTATAGTTTTCCTATATTATATGATCATTTGTCTTCACGATAAAAAATTTTAATTCCATTGTCTGTTTTCTAAGCGAAGATCTACGATTTTGAAAAAAACTCGTGTTTTGCCTATAGTGCGACGCCTCTAGCCATTGTGTATCACAACTTTAAGTTATCGATGCAAATTTTTTTTTTAATTCCCCCCCTTCGCCAACTCCTGGCTACGCCACTGAGCGACTTGATATAAACTTGCACTTGCATGATGTGTTCCATGTCGCTATGTTTTGTAGTTCAGGCCTTTAGTATCTACATATAATCGCTCAGTCATACCATTTAGTTAGGCCGCTCTGTAGCAGCCACAGAATTGAGCTATATACAAACTAAAGTGCAAGCTGCAGTTGCAGTTGACCGCGTTTGTCAAAAAAGTAAAAAGCGGCAGAAAAGTCGATAGAGAGTAACATAATCTATTGAAAAATATTGACCATATTTCCGTGAAATTGAGATTCGGAAAAGTTATTAGGTATTATTCATAGTTTTGAAATACATTTCACGAAAGCAAAAAATAAAAATAGCTGAGATCCCTTTCTTTTTTAAACACCCAGGATATCTCTGACCATTCAAAAGGACCCTGAATGACCGCAAACCTCAAAGCTTTACACATTTTTGTATGTGATTTTTAAAATGAACGATCCAAAATTAGCCGGTATACATAATGTGACCGACTGTACGTAAATGACTCGTACAGTGNTTTGTATGTGATTTTTAAAATGAACGATCCAAAATTAGCCGGTACACATAATGTGACCGACTNTTTTTTAAACACCCAGGATATCTCTGACCATTCAAAAGGACCCTGAATGACCGCAAACCTCAAAGCTTTACACATTTTTGTATGTGATTTTTAAAATGAACGATCCAAAATTAGCCGGTATACATAATGTGACCGACTGTACGTAAATGACTCGTACAGTACGTAAATTTGTAGCCATGTACCGTGTACCGAAGCTAACCACAAAATCACGAAAATGTACGTAAATTGAATCGAAGAAATATTGTTGTACGTAAATTTTATCGAAAGGAGCGCCCAACATATATACACAGAGAAAATGATACTGGTAAAACGCAAGTTTTTAAAAGAAATTGTAAAATAAAATTTTGTGATATAATTTTACTTCATACAAAATAAAAAATACTCTATTTGTAATTACGACTTTAAAACGAAACATTCGCAAAATAAAAACGATCGTTATAATGTATTCACTTTTTTACTGAGGAGAACAAACGACGTTATAGAAATAGCGTCAAAAATGCGCATTTTAAAAACTAAAATAAAACATTTTAGAATATTGTCCCAACAAGTTGTAGTGCGACACATTTTTCAACAAGGAAAATAATACTAGACATTATTNACGAAACATTCGCAAAATAAAAACGATCGTTATAATGTATTCACTTTTTTTACTGAGGAGAACAAACGACGTTATAGAAATAACGTCAAAAATGCGCATTTTAAAAACTAAAATAAAACATTTTAGAATATTATCCCAACAAGTTGTAGTGCGACACATTTTTCAACAAGGAAAATAATACTAGACATTATTAAATAAAAACGTTAATTTATATTCAGTCAATTAGGTATGAAAAATATTTAAAACTAAAATGTTTTGCATTAGAATTTGAAAAGCTACCTAGATATAATGAAAAACTTGCATATGTTTGCATCATTTGTCGGAAAAAATGTCTTCAGATAAATAAGTTACTTCAATCTTCAGAAAAGGCGATGAAGTATATAAAAACAATACTGCCATTCTAACCTTCAACTACACATAAGGGCCATTGGTGGACTTCTTTGACCGAAAAAAGCTTTGGTAAGAGTATTTGACCAGCGTGAAGCAAAATTAGCAGGTCAGCTTAGAAGTAAGGCAGGAACATCTGAATGTATGTATTTATGTATGTATATAGTAATATGTAAACCATCTGTATTTCATTTATTAAATGTTGTAACTTATTTATAAGTGTATGTATATCAATATCATTTTGACAATGTGTGTACCAAACGACTTGTTTTGATTTAATAAAAATAAAATTTGAAAATCATATTTGAAAACGCATATTTTTAAAATGAAGAAAAACATTTTAGGATTTAATTCTAACATGCACATATTCAATTATCAAACAATCGTTTTTAAAAACGATTTGAAAATATTCCTATCAAAAACAAAAACATAGATTTTGGAAATTGAATTGAAAATTTCCGGTCTAAAATTTTAAATAAAAATTGTAGGTGCAAAACCTGGGTCAAAACGTTTTTAAAAGTAAAACGTTCCATACAAATTGGAAAACGAAAATTTCTCTGTGTACGAACATGCAAATTTTTACTAATAAAAACAAAATATATTATAATGAATCAGTTATTAAAAAATCGTCAAAATGACGATAAAATCCCCAACACTGGCAACGCTGTCTGCTGAATACTTTATTTGTGTTTTTCTTGTGTCCGCTAAGGGTGGGTAACTCAGCAAATTTATAGGAGTTGACTCAATGACTCCAACTCACTTAAGGGAGTCAGTTCATTCAACTAACTCATTTGAGTCTTTGTATTTTAAACTCATTCGTATCGTAGACTCGTTTCGAGGCATGTGTGCGGTACTGCGGCCGTTGAGATAAAACATAAATCAAAAGTGGGCGCATTGATGAATCAGATTTGGAGCGATGAGAAATCACAACTGAATATCGAGACATTGCGAGATCTTTTGTTAGTTCGGTACAACATTAAAATGACTTGTACGGAATTTTTCGAATTCGTAAAGAAGCAGCCTCAAATGCTGAAAGAAGTGGCATCAGATGAAAAATACGCGTTCAGGAAAACTACTCAAGATCAATGAATTGATTACATAGGCCGACACTTTTGTAATTTAGCAGCAATTGCATTATTTCAGCTTTGAATGTATGTATGTACTTAAATATTTCTCAATTCGCAAATAAATATGCTGAGGTTTGTACGTCAAAAATGTGTTTGGATATCGACTAATAAACAGCAATAAAATCGTTTCCAAAATTTTTCTTTAAAATTTTGTGTTGCTACAATCTTTTGTGTACGTTAATGAGTTTTTGGAAAAGTGGTCACACTAGGTATACATATTAAAAATTTTTTTAGAGCCAGTGGTTGAATTGTTGTACTGAAACTGTTAACCCCAAAAGTATAATCTACGTCTGTGAGGCGTATACGGAATGGGTATTTTTTTAATTTTAGCACAAAATTGACTTTTTATTTTGTTGTTTTATATAAATGTGGTTATAGTTTTTATTAATAAAACTATGTTTTATTATTAGTCATACTCACAACTTCAATATTCTTTAAAAAGGAAGGAAGATCTAAGTATATTTTATCTCACAGGTTATCTTTTAAGTACATAAACCTCTAAGGCGTATGTTAAGGCCTTACATTACTCCCAAATAGATTAGGCTTCTAGGTTAAGAAAGATTTAGTTTGAAAGTGTGATATTAAATGCTTTTCACCATAAACGGCGCAAATTTTCAATGATTAGTGCGTTTCGGATTAAGACTAATACCAGATATGGTGAAAGGTTGGACTATACCTTAAAGATGACGGTTTTCTCATGGCCCTCTGCACGAAGCTTAGAGTAGAGTAATGTTTTTAAAGAACTTAAAAATTATACTGGGCTATCAGGTGTCTAGCGATACATAGTGTTGTTCCGATATGACCTTGTACTCGATACCTGTACTCTTTANAAATGTATCCGAGAGAAGTACTCGATACTTACTCATATCGAACTCATTGTAAATACTTATGTCATGTGAAGAAAAACAGAATCGGTTCGAGTACTCTCCGACCAAAACTTACCGAAAAAGTAGCCACAAGTTTGTATCTTGCAAAATTTTAATAATTGACTAGTACGGGAAAGCAGGAATTGACACTTTCTTTATAAGCCAACTTAACGTGGTGCAAAAACCACAACAGCATGATTCATATATTGTCAGAACCGAAATTCAGAATTTTTGGAAAAGCAAGTAATACTTTAATGGCGTACTCGATACCCACCTAAGTACTTGCGGGAAGGATTCGAGTTCAACATGTACTCAGTACTTGAAGAAAGTATCGAGTAATTACTTGTAGTTACTCGTATCGGAACAACACTAGCAATACAAGATTAATTGTTGTCTTTCAGGAAGTTCTCGCCCGTATTTTGGGGGTTACTACTAGTTTTAATAAATTGTTACTTTAATTTCCTATAAAATTTACCTTTAGGCTTATGCATTTTAAGAATACATCGAACATTTTTTTTAGAGAATCAATGTGAAATAATTGCAGAAACCATTAACCGGTTTGCTGAGCAACCGAGACGTCTGCTTTTTAAATAATTTTTGTAAAACAAATCGGCAAGCACACATCGTCCCCCGCATGTCATTGGGTTTTTTTTTTATATGTTTTTTAAATTCGATCCTGGCGACGCCCATGAGTTCGTTCTATTTTCAAAAGTTAGATGTCAAATGACAGGGCTTGGCCTATAGAGGTGAAATAAAGTTTTTTATTTTTGAAAAGGGTTGCCACCTGTTGCAAATTTTATTAAAATTATCTAATAAGTCAAATGAATAAGATATTACAATATGGGTATCAATTGAACTAGTTTTGAAAATACTTTACTTCTAAACGACACGTAGAAGGGTTACCACATGTCTAAAAATCATATTCACTTTAATTAAGGGAATAAGGTAACTGAAATTTCTATATCAATATGAGTATCAGAAAAATTAAAAAATTTGACATATTTAGAAAGAAATAAGTGAAGAGTAAAAACATTCCTGAGTTAATTTAAGAGTCCAGTAATTTAAAAGGAATGTAATCAGAACAAATCACTGATTGACAATGTATGTATTAGTAATAAAATACGATGGCGTAATCCTATGGTTTGACATAATTATTATTTTAGTCTAACTAAATTCGACTTTACAAACGGTGCCAACCCTATTGGTAATATTTTTAAGCTGAACCCTTCTTAAACCTCTTTCGTCTGACTCCCTTATGGTAATATCTATCTATTTCAATTACCTAATTCCTTTAATTCAAGTGGAATTTGATTTTTTAAACAGGTGGCAACTCGCTGCATGTAGTTAATACACATTTCGGTTGATACCCATCTCTTAATAATTCATTTAACTTATAAAAAATTTGTATCTAATATTTTAAGAATCTATTTTTTTAACAGGTGGCAACTCTTTAAAAAAAATAAACCTTCTATTGTCCACAGGCCAAGCTTTTTTTTAATCTGATACTTCATATTTGAAAATGGAACGAATCATGCAGATCTCAAGGCACTGACAAAAAAATTAAAAACTAATTTGATGCATTAGCGAAAAACGCATTACTTCAGAAAGTTCAAAAAATGAGCAGGTTTTTATTTCTTCTTTTGAAAGCTAAAAGCCCGTACTATTTAATAAAGTAATAAAAAATAACCTATTTTTACAAATATTTTTTATTCACTCCATTAAAATTTAGAATTTTTTGAAATTTTGTTTAAAAATATTGTTTTTCTGGAATACCGCAGGGACACCCTGTTTTTAATTTTATTCCAAAATTTTAATTCCTGCAATTCTCTATTATCTATATGGAAACAAGAAACGTCAAAACAACATTTTATTTCAAAGAATATATTTTTGACTTTTTTTCTGTGAGGAGCTTACGCATGGCTATGCTCTTATTAAAATTCTTAGTATGNTTCTGTGAAGAGCTTACGCATGGCTATGCTCTTATTAAAATTCTTAGTATGAAATTTGTCGACTTTGGTGGCTTCCTGGCGGCATATAATTAATTTTTTAGGGAAATGTCTATTTAATTCTTTTTAGCGGATAAATTGTCTTACAAAAATACCAAATAAGTTCACATTGCAGATAACGAACTGTGCGTCATAAAACCAAAAATTTTTTTTGAGAAACTCCCATTTTTTGGAACACGTTTTTTATAGAAAATTAAACAAGGATTACGATGGTGTAACTTTAAATCCCAAATTAACTGGTCTTTATTATGCAAATAAACGTAAATAGTTCAACTGTTAATAGCTAAGTTATCTTTAGGACAATCATAACCATCATATAGAAATTCCGTTTCTTTATCTTCAAACGACGTTAAGATGAAGTCTCTACGATGAGTAGAGCCGGAGATATAACGATTTGAAGAAGTGCATGAATGCTCAGAATCACGAAAAAATTTGACAGATCGTATCTCCGAAGAAAAAAAGAAAAAAAAATTTCCTCGAATACGTGTTGGCTTATTCCATATCCATCAAAAAAATGTGAAGCGAATCGGAGACTTGACATCATTTTTTTTCACGAAATCCGTCGGAATTGTATATATACATAAGCATATCGTCGTTTAAAGTACAAAACCGCGTATCGTCATTCTGCAAAACCGCGTAACTGACATTGGCTGCCAAAAAGAGGATTTGCTCACACAAGCTCTTGGCTCAATCCTTATCCATTCGTCCTGAAATATACTAGCCAGAAATGCAATTGCTTTATAAAAAAGAGAACCATTTTGAAATATGAGTGTTTTTACGCTCTAGAAAATAGTTTCTACAACTTCACATACGAGGTTTTGCATTTTGTTGATACGCGGTTTTGAACTTTAAACGACGTTATATACATTAGGGTGCCCATCGAAAATGCTTTTTTTTTTGAAATTTTATTCGTTTTTATGAGAAATATTATTGTTTATTTTTATAGATTTTTTAGAGGTCATTTAGAGGTCGCGACCTGGCGGTTTAGATCAGAAAATAAGATTTTGTAGATTTATGAGTTTTTGAATGACTATTTTTGATTCGATTTCAAAGATCGAATCTGATCTAAGTTCTCTGATTATGCGACCGTTCTTTGCTTGCACATATATATGAATGTACATATGTGCGTTTCGTTTTACTTATATACATATTAACGGAACAATACTTTAAACTTTACTAACGTTCTACTTAGCAAAAGAAAACCTTTGTGTTACGTTTGCAGTCTTTTTTTGGGTATATACCCAGTAGAAATCGGTTGTATGCATTCTTGAAGGATGCTTGCTATATGAGTGAATTAGTATGAACAATTCATGCGTAGTCATGAATTTCCACGAACATATTCAAATTCTAGCGAATTGCAAGCGAATGTACGTTGTCGTTGTTTTAAGTACATTTCTTGATAAATTTGAAGTGGAATTTTTGGAATATTTTCAGTCTTGTACAAAAATTTTAGTGAACGGACGTGTTGTGCGGTACAATTTTCAGCACATTCGGGCTTTTACGAGATATGCATTTGCATATGTAACTGCTACTTATTTGTATGTTCCCGTATATTAAAATGTATCAGAAAAGTAGCATTTACATATGGGGATCTTGTAAGAATGCCTTAATACTGTTCCATTAATGCATTTTTGTATGTTTGAAACATTAATACAGCCATATGCATACAGCAGTAGTACGAGTGTATGATTAAGGTACGCATACGCTCTGAGAAACCACGCGTGTCAAATGGAAATGAAGGTTCATTTATACTGGCATGTATACATAGCAGCAAGCTCATGCCACCAACAGTGATGTTGTATGCTTAAGATTTCTACTGGGTAGATGAGCTTTTGTGCTTTCAACACATGCTCAAAATGTGATTGTGTATGTATGGCCGACACTGGTTTAAAGGCTGAGTTTTTTGGCTTATACAATTAGATGTGCAGAAGGTATTTTCTTCATAAAATGTTTGTTATAAATGTCCTAATTTTAAGTGTGAAGTTTTATTCGCAAACTTAGAAAATAAGAAATTGTTTCACTGTTAAGACACTTAAGATGCGTTTGTGTTTGGATATAGTGCCAACAATCAGAATAAATATTACATGTAGATATAGTCTTCCCAGATAGCGCATATTCAATNATTCCTACTTACATAAGGCGGCCATGCCTTTGTAAAAGTAAGGGACGTTCGGCAGGGAAATGGTAATGACTGCCAGGTGAAGAGTAAGTTGCTAATAAGGTATTATTACGTGCTCCTAATTCCCACTGGGTGGTTTAAAGGCTGAGTTTTTTGGCTTATACAATTAGATGTGCAGAAGGGATTTTCTTCATAAAATGTTTGTTATAAATGTCCTAATTTTAAGTGTGAAGTTTTATTCGCAAACTTAGAAAATAAGAAATTGTTTCACTGTTAAGACACTTAAGATGCGTTTGTGTTTGGATATAGTGCCAACAATCAGAATAAATATTACATGTAGATATAGTCTTCCCAGATAGCCCATATTCAATTCTGCCTGACTTACAAAACATCATTTTTGCCCACTCCCAAAAGTGTAAGGTAAGGGAAAATTGATATTTTCACGCACTATGTACACATATGTATTTTTTTAAACAATCTTTTTTACTGAGAACTTATTTAAATTCCAAAAACCGAATGCCAACTTGAGTTAAAACAACCAACACTGAAGGGAGTCAAAATGAAAATAAAAGAGCACAAATTTCTATGTAAAGCAAAACTCTCTGGGAATCCTACGAGACATCTGCCGGTCATATGACCGGTCATCTAAATTGGAGATCTGCAGTCTTTAGGCATCATATTTTACATCAGAATTGAAGGGATATCTGAAAAATCTGACCAGTTCTTTTGTGTAACTGTGATTTTGCATCCCTTGTCAACATATGGCCTCGGTTGATGTTAACTTAAGGTCGTTGTTTTACTGCCTTAAAATTTAAAGGAAATTTTTACAGCGTTTTTTATGTGTATTGGTGTCTATTTGAGTGTATTGAGAATCGGTCAGTCTGAGAAGGCCTTGTAGGGAAGACAATAGGTTTGTTGGTCGAAAATCCAGCGAGAATTATCACTCAAAATATGAGATAGTAAGAAAAAATGCTCCCAAATTCTCTCTCATGTAGAGAAACTTATAATTTTCTGTACGAACGCAAATTTGCAAGTTTTTCTGCCAGCTAGTGTTCATGGTTGTATTTCAAACAAAAGAAATTTGTATAGAATTTTTAAAATTCTTTCTGAGGGGCAAAAAACAGGATCTACGTGTATATATCTTGTCAGTCCGACTTTCTTCAACATACATTTCAATTTCTTTGTCGGGTTTACTACNTTTTTAAAATTCTTTCTGAGGGGCAAAAAACAGGATCTACGTGTATATATCTTGTCAGTCCGACTTTCTTCAACATACATTTAAATTTCTTTGTCGGGTTTACTACGCAGTTTTTTTTTTGCCGAGTACCTTTCAAATCATCACTAAATTAATTAAGTAAACAAGTATTAACTTACATTTTTCATTTTAAAATCGCTCCAGTTTGTAAATTTTTAAATTTAACGAACTTGTTTATTCAAATTATCGTCGACAAAAAATCCAACCATGTGCCACAATCATATGTTTTTCCCAATTGCAAATTCTTGCTGGCAAAATTTTTTCCGGCTCGAATTTGTAACTTCTCTCCAAGAAATAATCTTTTTACTCGTGATTTTTTTAAATAAAACATGTGTAATTTAGTTGAAACATTTTAGCCGTTTTTAGCCGGTTTTATTTGCTAATTTAGCCGGTTCGTCCAAAAAGTTTTGGCAACACTGATTATTATTATTAATAGTTCCTATTTACCTTATTTTTGTCATTAAATGCAAATGCAAGCGCACGAGAAAAGATAGATGTAGACAGCTGATTGCCAAAGCGCGCAAAAGTTGAAAGTTGCCGATGATTTTGCTTCACTTTGCTTTCCTCGCAATCTATTTAGCAAGACTCGTATAAAATCATGTATTTAACAAACGTTGGAAATAAAAATTTTTTGCCTTATTTCCCATTACTTATTTATACTATTTGTAAAAAGAACAGTTTACTGACAGAAGGAAAAAATACAAAAATACAATTAAACCAAGGCGCATTGAACAGGTAATATCAGTATAGCAGCTGATTTGATTTTTTTCAAATTATTTGTTCTCGAAAATGTCAAATATTTTACATTTCTTCTCACAAAAATTCTAAATTCTTAAAATCTATTTGCATGTGAAACATTTTCCATACAAAACCAGCGATTAAATAGCAGCTTTTGGAAAGCTCGCCCAACTCAGCAGCACAACCGCTGATTACTGGGCCTGGCACAGGATGGATCAATGCTTCGAGAAGCGAACCAATTTACTAAGAAAGAAAGTTGCAACAATTTTAATTTTTTCAATTTAAATGTTTTACCTTTTTCGTATTTCGCATGGCACGCTTTGATGTAGAAGAAAAAAATTAGAACAGATTTTGGCACCTTCGATACCAGAAGCAACAACAAAATACAGGCGAATGTTGTTTTTGCTCAAATGCTCTAAACCTGTTAGATAGGCCTTGAATTAAACAAAAAATGTGATATAATTCATATGAAAAAAGTAATATTCACAAAATATTTTTACTTATGAAAAGTCCAACAACATATAGGAAAAGCATTGTCTTTAAAAACTGCTCCGCATATTGAACATAGCGCTTTTGTATGAAGTAAAAATATTGAAAGAAATATTCTTTAAAATAAAAGGCCATTCTGACTTTATGAATAGAACCACAGATCAAAAATTGCAACATTTTTAAAAATACTTGGAGTGAGTTACCAAATTTACTTAAAATTATTTCGTTCCTGCTCTATATACTTTTCTATTATGAATGTCAAATGGAGAGATGAGAGAAACAAAGCGACTACCTCACTTATAAAAATTAACTTTTGATTTATATGAATTTAAATATTCTTTGCGTCAAAGCATATGATACTTTCAAAGAAATATAAAGAGGAAATGCATAAGAAAGAAAAAAGATGTACACTTAGAAAACGTTTAAAATTTTTCTTTTAAATATAATACTATATTTATTTAAAGCGTTCTATATGTTTTCCGATTTTTTTTGAAAAAGTACTATACATTTCTTATAAAATGTTGGCAACCCTAACCAGGACACCAGCAGCCGAATTCCAACATTCGCTATCGCTAATTATGATCGCCAAAAATCTCCAAACGAATAGCAAACGCGCCTAACAACACGCAACATCTAGTTATATGGCCGTCATACTGCCATATTCGGTTTCCCTGCTGTATACTTCTTTTGGCGATGAAAAATTAGCGAAGCGACTGTCAGAATTCCACTGCAGTATGATTTTTTAAAACCAGCACAAATCCTGGCAGCCCTAAACTACGTATATATCGACGGTATTTTGGCAAAACTTCGTATCTCAAAACAAAAAACTTTCCATTTATAACAGATAACACAAGGCAACGAAAATGGGAACAAATTTTATTGCGGTAAATGTTAAAACTGTTTTTGATTGACTCTTCTGTGCTGATTACGAATCCATGAGTACAAAGTTTTCATCAGCTCCAGATTTTGAGAAAAGCGTGGTCAATGTGTCAAAAAATCGCGTTTTTTGCAATATTTTGGAAGCTCTAGCAAAAAAACAAAAATCTTAAATTAAAGCTAAAAGTCTCGACTACTATCCATGAAAATACCACCCCTGCACCTTGACTTGACAACAATCGTTGCTTGAGCTGATCTACTCTTTTGCCAGACTGCCAGGCCGCTTGCTCACTTTGGTGGATACCACTAATATATTATTAGAAATAATATTTTTAAAATGCAGTGAAGTAATATAATAATTATTAGTTATCTAAATTATTACAGTAAATCACTTTTATGAAGGATTCCTTAGACACATACATAAATCCATAGTAAATTTACACAGAATTGCAATTACGGAGGGGAAATCCACCGAAATATAGCTATTCTGACATTTTTACATACATATGTATGTACCAATATGCGAAATAATGGCAGTGAGACATTTTGACCAGTTTCGTCTATTCATTTCATTGATTATTTTTTGATTGATTTTATATAAAACTTACAATAAAAGTCTAATTTATAATTTAATTAAACACAATATATGTGCACAAATCAGCATTTCAAACTTTCTACAAAAATTATAAAAATTCAGCAGGTTTTCGCAACAACAAACTTTGAATTCAGAATTGTTAAGCGAGCTAATGTTTAAGTCGCTTACTGTTTATTGTATCAGCTTATTCTCCTCTTCTCTTTCGATCTCCTGTTTCTTAGTTACTTGCATACTTTCCAATAACGTTCCTATTTAGTTAGTACATAAGAAGTATTGAAGTACCTAAATATTTGAAAAATCTGAGCCGGTAACCGATGATGAATCGAGCGATGATTACAAAGATGCCTAATCACATGATGCGACTACAAAAGATGAGGAGTTTGTGAGACGATACAACACTAGGCCAGCAGAAGAGACAAAAATTATGCGGATATCCACTTCGCAAATTTGGCTGAGAGCGATGAGCCGGCAACCTTCCAAGGAGCGATGAGTAGTGATTTAAGAACGGAATGGAAACGTGCAATGGACGAAGAGATTGAGTCTCTACACAACAACAACACTTGGGACCTGGTAAGTCTTCCCGACAATAAAGGAACCATTTCTAATAAATGGGTGTTCAAAGTGAAACGAAATGAGAAAGGGGAAATTGAAAGGTTCAAGCGCGTTTAGTTGCACGCGGCTTCACACAGAAATTCGGTATATATTATTATGAAATACTTAGCTCAGTAGCCAAGTTCACCTCCTTGCGTATAATTTTTGCATTATCCTATGCATATGGCATGACAATGAAACAATTTGATGTTAAAACCGCGTTCTTGTACGGTAATCTTGATGAAGAAATTTACATGCAACAACCTATTGGCTATAAGGATGATTCAGGCAGGGTTTGCAAGTTAAATAAAAGCATATATGGTTTAAAGCAAGCTTCCAGATGCTGGAATCGAAAATTTACACAAATGCTGGAAGCATATAATCTGAAATCTTGCCAGGCAGATCCTTGCGTGTTCATAGGTGATATCGGGAACTCAAAGCTTATACTTGCAATATACATTGATGATGGCATAATAGCGGCTCAGAGAAGCAACGTCTTTGAAAACTTTATAACTTATTTGAAAGGTGAATTCGAAATTAAAATTTTTGACGCAATATTTTACCTAGGTATTGCAGAAAACGCTTGAAGAAAACAAGATTTTCATCTTTTGCTTTTGCTAGAAAAGTGTTACAGCGGTTTTACATGTTGGATGCCAAGCCAGTTAGTACTCCAATAGAAGGTATAATTCAAAATGAGAAAGACAAGGTAAGGCGAAACTATCCTTACCGCGAAGCAGTGGGATCCCTAACGTATTTGGCACTGCTGACAAGACCAGATCTTGCGTTTACAGTGTCCTATGTTTCCGATTTTTAGATACTTACCAAAGCGAACACATCGTTGCTGTTAAAAGAATCTTTAAATATTTGCGAGAAACAATTAATAAAGGTATATGTTTTACAAATCGTTTTACAAATCTATTGATTCATCTTTAAATTGCTACAACGACTCGGATTTTGCTGGAGATGTTTGCACTAGACGTTCTACTGGAGGTTATGTCATAATGTTCTGCGGTGGACCGGTGTCATGGTCTTCGAAAATTCAGCCAACAGTAGCGCTTTCAACGACCGAGGCGGAGTACATGGCAGCATGCGAAAGTGTAAAGGAGCTCATTTGCGTACGACGTCTATTGGGTGAGTTATGCGACTTCTCCACAACGCCAAATTTATGTCTGGACAATCAGAGTGCTATTAATCTGGTTAAAAACCCTCAGTACCACAAGCGAACCAAGCATATTGAGGTGAAAGTACACTTCATCCGAGAGGTATACGAGGGCGGTGGCTTTACTTTGAAATATGTACCTACAAACGAGCAGCTAGCGGACATCTTTACAAAACCTCTTAAAAGGCAGAACTTTGATAAGCAAAAATCTCTTTTAAGTATTGAGTAAATATGAGAATAACCTGATTAATAAAAGTGGAAGTAGGGCTATTCGCGATCCGGTGCAAATGGCCTAGCATCATTGCATTGCAAATTTGTATTGCAAATTATTTGCAATACACAAACAAAATACACGCATTTGCATTTGTCATGGCTTGGCAAATTTGCAATACCGAAAATCCATAGCATAAAAATGCTATGCATTGCATTCATAAACAAAACCAAAGCTGATGCACAAAAATTGTTTTGCAAAAGCTTTGCCATGACAGTTTAATAAAGGTCGCTCACAATCCATGGCATATTTCTGCAATTGCATAAATTTGTCAGCTCTTATACACCGAATCGCGAATAGCCCTATTATGTACATTATTTTCCGCTACATATAAATAAGCAAACTGTTCAACAAACTTCTTTTTCACTCTCATTTTACTTCATCGAGACCGGTTGTGTTTTCTTAACTGCGTATCCCAATAAAGAAGTATAATTTAAATATTTTTGCGAAATGGAGGAAATAAAAATTGCTAAGCTTGTCGGTGATGAGGGCTGGACACTTTGAAAGTTCCAAGTTTGGGAGCGGAGGAACTGAAGTGCAGCCGGCTACGGAAGGTAGTGAGTTGACGAAGTGGAAGGCAAACGATGCCAAGGCGCAAAAGATTCTGGTGGTCTCGATGGGAGAGGAGCCGCTAATGCATGCCATTAATTGTGAAACAGCGGCTGAGATGTACTCAACGTTAGAAAGTGTATACGAGCAGAAGTCGGAGACTTCTATTCACCTTCTGCAACAGCAATTTTTCCAGTATGCAAAGAATCCAAAAGACAGCATATCGCTAAGCTACAAAAAATTGCGAAACAACTCGAAGATCTGGGCAAGAAAATTTCCGAAAATATGCTCATCACAAAAATTTTAATGACGTTGCCGGAGCAATATAATCATTTTTTTGCTTCTTGGGAAGCGACATCAAGAGAAGAAAGAACCTTGAAAACTCTGACTTAGCGACTGTGTATGGAAGAATCTAGTTTGGATGTGCATTCTAACAAACCAGAAGCATTCGTAGCGAAGCGGTTGAATAAAGCAAACTTCAAGAAACCAACGGGCAAGTGTTTATTTGCAAGAAATATGGGCACTGGAAGCGGGATTGCCCAAACAAAAGAACAGGCGAGAAGTCATTAAATGGCGATGCGTTTATAAGTGAAGTTATGTTTGTAAAGTCTAATATATCGGAGGAAAATACCTGGTATATGGACTCCGGTGCAAGCGAGCATATGACATACCGTAAAGAATGGTTCCAAACTTACGTTAAGCTAGAAACTCCGAAAGATGTTAGAATCGCAGACGGGTCTGTTGTTCAAGCGTATGGGAAGGGCGATATTTTAGTGGAACCATATGATGGAAATTATTGGAATATCAAGCATTTAGCCGAAGTATTGTATGATCCAGATATTCAACTGAATCTATTTTCCTGTAATGCTGGACAAAGGTTACGTGTTGCGCGCTCATGGAAACGATAGTAGTTTTGAAAAGGATGGAAAAGTTTGTATGCAAGGTACGCGTAAAAGTGCAAAACTTTTCAAGCTACTTTTGAAGGTAAACATTGCAGCAGTAGAAGCGAACGCGGCAGTGAAATGTGAATCTCTTCAACTATGGCATGAGCGAATGTGCCATCAAAGCAAGGACCAAGTGAAGAAAGTACTTAAGAAACAAAATATTGCTTTCAGTGGAAGTGATTTCTTTTGTGAAGCATGTATTATGGGAAAGCTACATCGGCTTCCGTTTGACGAAAGCAAGAATAGAGCAGGTGTGACCGGAGAGCTGGTTCATACTGGTTCATACAGACCCCTGTTCATACAGACCCCATGGGGGTGCTCGTTATATGCTATTGTTTCGCGATGATTACTCAAATTACCGTTATGTCTACTGCATCAAATCTAAAGCAGATGTTGCGAGCAAATTGAAACACTTTTTAGATCGGGTTGAATCTGAGATCCAGAAAAAGGTAAGGTGCATCAGATCTGATAATGGGCTGGAGTTTGTAAATAAAGATGTGGCCAAAATACTTAATGATTATCGAGTTTTGCATCAAAGGTCTACACCGTATACTCCAGAGCACAATGGTAGAGCAGAAAGGGATATGCGGACCATTGTAGAAGCGGCAAGGTCGATGATACATGCGAAAGGTTTAAGTCTAAAATTTTGGGGCGAAGCGGTTCAAAACGTTACATTTACTCTTAACCGAACATGCAAGACAAAAACTGATCAGATGACACCGTATGATTTATGGTTTGGCCACTTACCAAACATTCTGAATCTTCGCGTTTTTGGCTCCGATGCATTTGTGCACATTCCACAGGAGAAACGGCAAAGTCGAAGAAAGGTGTATTCGTTGGATACGAGGAGCATTGCAAAGGCTATCGGTTTTGGTTACCGTACGAAAGAAAAGTTGAAATTTCAAGAGACGTTATTATTCGCGAGGTAAACGACGAAGCAGTTATTCCTCACAAAAACGATACAAACACAGGACCGCACGTTTATGTACCAACGGAGGTTGAAAAATCTGAGCCGGTAACCGATGATGAATCGAGCGATGATTACAAAGATGCCTAATCACATGATGCGACTACAAAAGATGAGGAGTTTGTGAGACGATACAACACTAGGCCAGCAGAAGAGACAAAAATTATGCGGATATCCACTTCGCAAATTTGGCTGAGAGCGATGAGCCGGCAACCTTCCAAGGAGCGATGAGTAGTGATTTAAGAACGGAATGGAAACGTGCAATGGACGAAGAGATTGAGTCTCTACACAACAACAACACTTGGGACCTGGTAAGTCTTCCCGACAATAAAGGAACCATTTCTAATAAATGGGTGTTCAAAGTGAAACGAAATGAGAAAGGGGAAATTGAAAGGTTCAAGCGCGTTTAGTTGCACGCGGCTTCACACAGAAATTCGGTATATATTATTATGAAATACTTAGCTCAGTAGCCAAGTTCACCTCCTTGCGTATAATTTTTGCATTATCCTATGCATATGGCATGACAATGAAACAATTTGATGTTAAAACCGCGTTCTTGTACGGTAATCTTGATGAAGAAATTTACATGCAACAACCTATTGGCTATAAGGATGATTCAGGCAGGGTTTGCAAGTTAAATAAAAGCATATATGGTTTAAAGCAAGCTTCCAGATGCTGGAATCGAAAATTTACACAAATGCTGGAAGCATATAATCTGAAATCTTGCCAGGCAGATCCTTGCGTGTTCATAGGTGATATCGGGAACTCAAAGCTTATACTTGCAATATACATTGATGATGGCATAATAGCGGCTCAGAGAAGCAACGTCTTTGAAAACTTTATAACTTATTTGAAAGGTGAATTCGAAATTAAAATTTTTGACGCAATATTTTACCTAGGTATTGCAGATAACGCTTGAAGAAAACAAGATTTTCATCTTTTGCTTTTGCTAGAAAAGTGTTAAAGCGGTTTTACATGTTGGATGCCAAGCCAGTTAGTACTCCAATAGAAGNAAACGCTTGAAGAAAACAAGATTTTCATCTTTTGCTTTTGCTAGAAAAGTGTTACAGCGGTTTTACATGTTGGATGCCAAGCCAGTTAGTACTCCAATAGAAGGTATAATTCAAAATGAGAAAGACAAGGTAAGGCGAAACTATCCTTACCGCGAAGCAGTGGGATCCCTAACGTATTTGGCACTGCTGACAAGACCAGATCTTGCGTTTACAGTGTCCTATGTTTCCGATTTTTAGATACTTACCAAAGCGAACACATCGTTGCTGTTAAAAGAATCTTTAAATATTTGCGAGAAACAATTAATAAAGGTATATGTTTTACAAATCGTTTTACAAATCTATTGATTCATCTTTAAATTGCTACAACGACTCGGATTTTGCTGGAGATGTTTGCACTAGACGTTCTACTGGAGGTTATGTCATAATGTTCTGCGGTGGACCGGTGTCATGGTCTTCGAAAATTCAGCCAACAGTAGCGCTTTCAACGACCGAGGCGGAGTACATGGCAGCATGCGAAAGTGTAAAGGAGCTCATTTGCGTACGACGTCTATTGGGTGAGTTATGCGACTTCTCCACAACGCCAAATTTATGTCTGGACAATCAGAGTGCTATTAATCTGGTTAAAAACCCTCAGTACCACAAGCGAACCAAGCATATTGAGGTGAAAGTACACTTCATCCGAGAGGTATACGAGGGCGGTGGCTTTACTTTGAAATATGTACCTACAAACGAGCAGCTAGCGGACATCTTTACAAAACCTCTTAAAAGGCAGAACTTTGATAAGCAAAAATCTCTTTTAAGTATTGAGTAAATATGAGAATAACCTGATTAATAAAAGTGGAAGTGTTAAGCGAGCTAATGTTTAAGTCGCTTACTGTTTATTGTATCAGCGTATTCTCCTCTTCTCTTTCGATCTCCTGTTTCTTAGTTACTTGCATACTTTCCAATAACGTTCCTATTTACTTAGTACATAAGAAGTATTGAAGTACCTAAATATTATGTACATTATTTTCCGCTACATATAAATAAGCAAACTGTTCAATAAACTTCTTTTTCACTCTCATTTTACTTCATCGAGACCGGTTGTGCTTTTCTTAACTGCGTACCTCTACAACAATTTTTAGGGAGATTCCAAGTTTTCGATTTTATGTATTTTTTTCATATAAAGTGTGTTGGAAAATAAAGTGTGATGAAAATGTATGACACCATCAGAAAAAAAATATCAACAATCATCGGGATATTGCAGAAACTTGCACTTTCATTTAATGGACTATAAAACTGCAAACTTAGAATCTTTCTTAAAAATTCTGAATGAAAAGCTCGTTGTTTCGAAAACTTACTTTTTGTACTGCATATTCACAATAGAATTAAGCAGTTTGTAAATATTTTTAGTGCTTTTAATTTTCACTTTTTGTAATTTTTTAATCTATAATATGGTATGTGATTTTTTGTTATATATTGGCATTTTGTGCTAAATTTCTATATTTTATGATTGTGTCAAAACAAGATGAATTGTGAGAATGAAAGTGCCAAAAATGGCTTTATTGTGCCTACTTTTCCATCACTGCTTCATGGTCACTTATAGTCATTTATTGAACACCAGAACCCGATTTTGTGCGAANTTGAGAATGAAAGTGCCAAAAATGGCTTTATTGTGCCTACTTTTCCATCACTGCTTGATGGTCACTTATAGTCATTTATTGAACACCAGAACCCGATTTTGTGCGAAGTTTGCGTACCCACCGCAATTAAACAAAATGTGATAGAGCCTTCATCTAAGGTTCAGATTCAGGCTTGAACTTTCGACTACAAGCTCTTAAAACACCTCCCCTGAACCTTAACCCTAAGATCACTTATAGTTATTTATTCACCAGCAAAAACTGATTTTGTCAAAATTATTTTTTTTTAATAGCACAGTATTTATTACAGCATTTTAATATATTACTAGAGTGCCTGTTACTGTCGAAATTCGACAGTTTTTCTAGTTTTAGAAGCCTTGGAGAGGTTTTCTAACTTAACACGTAGCAAAACTTATACGGTACAAATTAACTAACCGGAAAATCTTCTGCTAAAACGTAACTAATTTTTCTTTTATCTGAGAAGGTCTTTGGAGGACTTCGGCAGGGCTTGGAATTGACCCGATACATTCAGGTTTATCGATAAATTTCAATGATTTGATACATATCGATAGTTCGATGAATTTCAAGAACACTAAAATTCGATAACTCAACAAAATCCGTTAACTCGACCAATTTCGATAACTGTGAAATTCGATGGCTCGATAAATTTGGATAACTCAAAAATGTAAAAACTTTGGATACCTTTAAAAAATTTTACCGTTGACATCTCCACATTTTTCCAAAACTATCTAAACATTTTGATAACTCGTTACACTCTGTTAAGACGATTAAATTCGATAAGCTTATATAAACTTGAAATTTCGATAAATTGATATATTTTGAAAATTCCACAACGTTCGCTTCATTGCACCAACCAATTTCAGTAGATCAATAATTATCGATACCTCTGTAAGTTGAAAAAACTCCATGCATTACGACACCTCGATAAATTTCGTTAAGTCTATAAGTAATTATAATTCAATAAATATCGATAACTTGATACATTTCTTTAACTAGACAAATTTCGTTAATCCCACACGTTTTTATAGCTCGTTAACTATCCGTAAGTTTGGACAACTAAGTTTCTGTGTCTATAAATTTCGACAACTCGGTAAACATTGATCAGTTTGAATAATTCGATACGTTGGATAACTTAATAAACATGGATAAATTTCGATAATTATAAACTTCTATTATTCAATAAATTTCAGTAACCTTTATGGCTGATTTTATTTCGATTCCTATCGGAAAACTTCAACTCTGTTAACCTAATTCTTATGTATTTCTCATTGTCTCCGTTTTCGCCTTTATCTCAATTTTCGTCTTAATCTTCACTTTTGCCTTTTGTCTTCATCGTTATCACTTGTTTCTTCATCTTCATATTTATCTTTATTTCTATTTTATTTTCTTTTTATATTCACGTAGATGAGATGAGGTGCGATGACGTGATAAGATGTGACGTGATTTTATGTGATGTGATAGGATGTCATGTCATGTGTTGTCATATCCTCTGATGTCATGTCATATGATGTCATACCATATGATGTCATATCATGTGATGCCACGTCATGTTATGCCATGTCATGTCATACGATGTCATATCATGTGATGTCATGCCATATAATGTTATGTCATATCATATAATGTCATGTCACGTGATATCGTATGATGTGATATCATATTATGTGATGTAATATCATGTGATGTCTCTCATATCATGTGATAAAATGTGATGTGATGTCATGTAATGTGATCACATTCCATGTTCCGATTAGTATATCGATAACCCTGTTGATAACTGTGTCGATAAAAATACCGATAGCAATATCCATAAACATAAAGAAAAATACAACGATTGTAAAATCGATTAATCCGTCGATAAATATAACAATCATCAGTATCGATTACTGTACATATCGTTAATAGTATAAATGACTAAATCGACAACAAAATCAATTATTTAATCGATTATTATACCCATAACAATATCCATTATTATATCGATAATAATATCGATAACAGTTATTTAATAAATAACAGTATCGATAACAATATCGATTATTTTATCGATAGCAATATCGATTATTATATCGATAAAAATATCGAGTTTTATATCGATAACAATATCGATCTTCATCCTCATCCTTTTCTTCATATTTATCTTTATTTTGGCATATTCCTCTTCACCTTTACCTTAAAGTGTTTAAGTTTACTTTGATCTTCGTTTTTGCCTTTACCTCTAGGCATCTTTGTTTTTGTTTTTATTCTCAAACCGCTAAACCGCTGAGAACAATTTCCATGTGCATTATTCCCCGTGAATTTGACAATTTACTCCCAACCAACCAACTGCCGCTAAAGAAGTTTCACTTCATAAATTCAAGAAATGTTCTTACCCTTTCAGTTACCCTAATTCTTATAACTCAATTAACATTGGTCAATTTCAGTAATTTTACGCGTTGTTATAACTCAATAAATATGGCTAACTCGATAAATTTCGATAACTATAAACTTCGATGACTCCTTGGCCACATTGAAGAAGTGGAACTTACGTTACTTATTTAGAAATTGTGAATAAAAGGACAGGGTAGCTAATAAAATTTTATAAGCTCAAGGTTATATTTTATCTTTTTTCTATCTTTATCCCTACTCAGACCTGTCGAAAGGTTAAGAATCTTCCCCGGCCCCGGCTTTTTAAGGGGCCCGAAATATCAGCGCCATAGCTTGTTATTCGATTTTTACAATTTAATTTTGAAAGAAAACAATGCGCATGTTTTCAGTAACCATGTTAATCGATACAGAAACAAATATTTTTCCATGCAATGCGATGTCATTTGATGTCAAATCATGTGATGTCATGTTATATGATGCTATATCATGTGAAGTCATGTCATACCATATGATGTCATATCATGTAATGTCATGCCATGTAATCATGTGATGTCATATCATGTGATGCCATATCATATCATGTGATATAATATGATATGATATGTCGGTAACTTTGTCGATAAATATACCAATAAAAATATCAATAAATATATCGCAAAACATAACGATTCCAAAATCGATTTATTTATTGTTAAATATATCGACAACAATATCGATTATTACACCAATAACAATATTTATAACATTATCGATAACAATATCGATTATTTTATCGATAGCAATATCGGTTGTATTGATAGAAATATCCATTATTATATCGATATCGATTATTATATCGATAGCAATATCGATTATTATATCAATAACAATATCAATCTTCATCCTCATATTTTTCTTCATATTTATCTTTATTTTTGCATATTCCCCTTCACCTTTACCTTATAATGTTCAAATTAACCTTGATCGTCGTTTTATCCTTTATCTTTACGCATATTTGTTTTTGTTTTTATTTTTACCTTTACCTTTAACCTTTTCTTCGTTTATGTATGGGCTTAATCTCAGTCTTATTCTTAAACCACTTATACCACATATATTAGAAGCACTTGTTTCCGTTGTAACTATTTCCGTGTGCATCATTGCCTATTTACTCCCAACCAACGAATCGCCGCTAAAGAAGTTTTACTTCGAAAATACAATACATTTGCTTACCCTTTCAGTTGCCCTAACTCTTAAGTATTTCTCACTGTCTCCATTTTTGTCTTTGTCTTCACTTTTGCCTTATCTTTCTTGTCTTCATCGTTATCATTTATTTCGTCATCTTCNTAAAGAAGTTTCACTTCAAAAATACAATACATTTGTTTACCTTTTCAGTTACCCTAACTCTTATGTATTTCTCACTGTCTCCATTTTCGTCTTTGTCTTCACTTTTGCCTTCTCTTTCTTGTCTTCATAGTTACCATTTATTTTGTCATCTTCATATTTGTCTTTATTTCAAAGCTTAATTTCAGATGCGAATGAAACAACATGAGAAACCTGTCAAATTGAACATGTTGCAGCAACATCTATGTGCAAATACGGAAATGTTTAAACGACGGTTTAGGCCGTAATTTTCAACCAATTTTGAAACCATAAAAACTCTGCTCATCTACAGAAAATGGTGTTCTTGGTTTGGAAATCGGTTCAGTGGAATCACCAAACGAACGGAGACAAAATTCATGTTAGCGTATTAATATATTGATTTTCAGGGTTAGTAGCCGAGAGTTATAGCTTTAATTTAAGCACAAGTGGAAGGTTCTATCACCTTTTGTTTTTTTGCTAGACCTTGTAAAATATTGCAAAAACCGCGATTTTTTGACACTTTGACGTCGTATTTTAAATCTGGAGATGATTGAAACTTTATACTTACGGATTCTTAATCAACACAAAAAAATCTATCAAAACAGCTTTAATATTTGCCGCAACAAAATCACTGTTGCATTGTGTAATCATTTTTAATAACTCTTCTACTGAATATTAGAGGTTAAGTGCTTTTTTGTTAACTAATTATTGTGGATTAATTTTACGTAATACGAAGCAGTAGCGATTTCTGAGTTAAGAGATTTTGCCCAAGTACCATCGATATATCTTCTTTTAATATTGCATCATGTGTTTTGAAACTTGAACGTGCAAATTGTTCAATGTACATATGTAAATAACTGCATTACGCATCATGTGATCAATATTTAGGATACAGATTTATTCAATTAGCACTTTTCGAGAATCCTTATTTAAACAATGTGGTAATAGCAATTTTAGAATACATACATATGTATGTACATTAGGGTGGCCCAAAAATGCATGTGAAAAATTAAGGTCGGAATTTTTATGCTCTCACCCCCTAAAATTGTTCTTTACCGAAAAAACATACCTCTATTTCACGATTGAGAGAAATAGAGATTGCGCCCATCGCGGTGCCGCCAATCCGCTCTTTGTGCATTTGACCGCTGTGCGTGACGTCATCTTGGAGCAATTGTTGATTGAGGAAACCCAAATAACGATTTAACTGAGTACGGTTTAGTTTCGGGCTATTGTGTCCGAATGGGTGACCCGATCCAAAAATTTTTACAGACACTTGTAGTCAAGGGTCTACACATTATTGTAAAACATAATTTTGTAATTTGAGGTCACTAATTTCTTAATAAATTCGGTCTGAAAAATTTACTTTTTTGTGAGTTTCGGAGTGAGTTTTACACAAACATACTGTAGATCATGACTCAATAATGAAAGGTTTTGCAAGAAAACCTTTCTCTCGCTCTAATTTTATCTATGACACTCCCACCCTACTCCCAAAAACAAAAACAGTGATATTTCTTTTACAAATTTCTTTGGAAGTTTTAAGGATATTTTCAAATTTTTAGTAGTGAAATTTGTACTTTATAAATTTGAAAAAAATGTTTGTTCTGCATTCACTGGCGACAACAAAATGGGTGAGAATCGCTGGCCTACAGAAATTCAACGAAGGCTAAAGAGACGAAATTCCCTTAAATGCCGAATAGTTGTATTTGTCGACATTCTGGAGACCTATTGATTCTGTCAACGAATGTTGTTAGGTATTGACCTACACAACACAATCCTGGTGCCTCCGAATGAGACTGTGACACTTACGGCACTTCTCATTTGACGATGTAGATCACGTTCCCTGTCTCAATCATTTAGTAGCTGCGTGTTCTTTTTATTCTTCCCGAGTTCGTCCGGCACGAATCCCAATCGCGGCTGTGTAAGCCATGTTCTGACGGCGGCATAATTAGGGACGTTCCGATACCCTCAAAGTATCGATACCTACTCAAATGAGTTTACTCAAATCGCTATTTCGATACTACTTACATATATGAGTGAACCGAATGTATCGATACCTACTTATATCGATAATTTTTCATCCTTTTATATGCAACAAAGCGAAAGTAATTTTCAGCCGTTACCTGTGACATACCATTTGCGACACCTGAGTGGAAGGTCGACCTATTTCGGCAACCAGTTCGAAAAAGCCCTATCGCAGAAAACCTTTCGAAAGCGACCTATTTCAGAATTTGATTGAAAAACACCATATCTCAGAAAACTTTTCAAGAACACCATATTTCAGAATTCGGTTCAAAAACGCCCTATCTCAGCTGCCCATTCAATATATTTTCAGTTGAGGTATCGATGGGTTTATTTTTTCATTAGTAACACTAGAAGTAATACGATTACTTAGAGAAAAAATTCAACCTTTGAAAGGTTTTTACGGCTACAAAGCATTGCTTGCACTTTGCTCTGGTATCACTAACTTTGTAAAAATATATCCACACTTTAGATTTTGGCGGTNTAAGGTTTTTACGGCTACAAAGCATTGCTTGCACTTTGCTCAGGTATCACTAACTTTGTAAAAATATATCCACACTTTAGATTTTGGCGGTACCATTGCTTTAAGCAAGTATTTTTCATAAAAATGAAGCAATTCAGGCAGGATCTGCAATTCACTTTCGAGGGAATTTCAATCAAACTCGCTTTGAATTCAAATTGGCAGGGGTTGAAATTCAGTCGGAAGTGAATTGCAGAACCTGCCCGATTATTTTCCATAGAAAAAATATGGCCGACAAGATATGGCACTTGCTCAAATCGATTCGATAAAAGTACTTTTCTTTCGATCCCAAGTAGGTATCGAAACAATGATTCGAGTAAAAAAAATAGTTGGTATCGAAACAAAAGTATCGAGTACATACTCGTATTTACTTGTATCGGAACATCCCCAGGCATAATCTCGCCAGAACAATAAAAGTGCAACATCAAAGAATTGGAATTACCATATTCGAAGCAATCGAGCAATAACCGCGAAAGAACCGTAAGCTCCAACTGTTTTTATTTGTTGTTTTTTTTTTAAATCAAAATTCCATAATTTTTCCACAAGCAAATAGCTTTTTTTATCCAACAACTGGCAAACAATTACAAAAAAATGGCTCAAAGTGGACCTTCCATTCTTGAGTTATGCGCCGTNCTGTTTTTATTTGTTGTTTTTTTTTTAATCAAAATTCCATAATTTTTCCACAAGCAAATAGCTTTTTTTATCCAACAACTGGCAAACAAATACAAAAAAATGGCTCAAAGTGGACCTTCCATTCTTGAGTTATGCGCCGTCTGAATTAACCCATACCCAATATGAAAATATGTATTTTTTATAACAATCAAGGGTTAGGTTCGATGCAAATATGCTGGTTTAAATGAAATAATTAAATCAAATTCGCGTTTGTTTTAAAATACCACCACGCACTATTATCCATACCTGTTTGTGGAATTTAGCTACCATTTTAGAAAGTGTGATTGAATTCTTCCCCTTTTTCTCCTGCTTCCAAAAACCATCCCTGTGGGTGGGAGTGTCAAATTTTAGAAAAGGCTACTTACAAAACCTTTAGTAATTGAATCATGCTGTAGATGGCGTAGCCGGAGTTAAAGGTACAATAAATGTTGAATATCTTTGACAATAGAAAAGTAGTCTGCACAAAAATACTGTTTATCGAGTTTACATTTCCGGTGTCAAAATGCTAATTTTAGACCATGTGCTCTTTCTAGTGGGTTAGATATCAAGACCCACGCCCCCTCCCCCAAAAACAGTGGGCAAATAACTAAACATTTCCCATTTAGCTATTTGTGCGTTAATATTTGTGCGTAGTTTTACACAATTATTGAAACATTACAGGCAAAAAAAGGCAAGCGTGCGATATAAGTAAGTTTTTTTTTATGTTCATATTTATCTACATACATACATATAACTTCATTCAGTTTTACAACATCAGGCATGTACTGAAAATCGTACTAACCTAAAGGGCTGCATGCCCAAAATCATTGTTACGTGTTCTTATTAAATTAAATTTTGTATATTTATTAATTCCTGCAAAATTGGACCATTTAATATTGACATTAACACATTCTTCCGCATTGTTTACATATTTTCTTATACGTTTGACATTTCTCTTTCGCAATTCCATCAAGATTATGTCACGCAAAAATTACGATCAAAAATCCTCTCTCATGGGCGCAATCTTGTATTCTAACATTCTTGCCTCTAGGTTAGGTTAGGTTAGAATGGTGGCGGAAAAACAATTACGCCCAACTAGCAATTAAGTGCCATTTTGATACCATATACCTCGAATGAATATGTTAGAAGCAACCGGCGTGGTTGATGAAGTTGAGGATGTTGTGGAGACTTATATCAGATAGCTTTCGTAACGATGTGCACTCATATGCTCCTAGCATGGTATTTTTGCTCCTCATCTCCTCCTCTGGACATTCGCAAAGTGGGGTTTTTACTGTTTCCTGCTCGTTCTCATCTCTGCAGCTTTTACAGAAGTCGTTGTAGGCGATTCCCAGCCTTCTCACGTGGGTGCAAATCGGCCAATGCCCAGTAATAGTCGCAACAAGCCTAGTAACGTCAGATCTGGGTTTTCTTAGTAAGTTGTGTGTTCTCTCAAGGTGCCCAGGCTACAAGAGTTTGGATATACGGCAGCCTGCCACGGTGTCCCATCTTTGATCCGATTCCCGGAGAATGTGGAGAAATATGTCTTTATATAAGGTTACAATTGGGGGTGAGATCCGGTCCTCGATCGACACCAATGTGGAATCCTCTCTGGCTAACTCGTTTGCAGCCTCGTTTCCGGGAATGTTGCGATGACCAGGGACCTAAACTAAATCAAAATCGAGTTATCTACATTTAACAGCGTCCTACACTCCTTGATTCGTTTCGACCTTGCTGTAAAAGACGCCAAGGCCTTATTGGCCGCCTGGCTATATGAAAAAATGGCTACGCGCTCGCCGTGACTTAATCCACTACGTTCTAAGAGACAGCAGCCTTCGGCTATAGCGAATACTTCAAATTGAAAAACACTTGCAAAATCGGGCAGACGAATTGATCTTTTTACTCCCAGGGACTCAGAATAAATACCTGCTCCAACATTCTATTTTGGAGCCATCGGTGTACATATGATGTGTCCAGGTAGAGATATCAAGTTCCCCGTCCCAATCGGTTCTCGATGGAAGAATGAGCCCGAAAGGCCTGTGAAGCTCCACTTCAGGTCGATTGTAATCGGTAGCCAGCCTCAACTTAGGTGGCAATCGTGAAATCATACTGCTATGCCCGATAATTCTTTCTTTCCATATAGGCCTATAGGAAATAGGTTTGTAATAACATTGAGGGCATCAATAGGGCAAGTTCTTATTGCCCCTGTGGGCCCGAAGCATGCAGCTCTCTGAACTCTGCTTAGTTTCACTTGATTATAATTGTTCTTTAAGGTTTCTTTAAGGCTGTCCACCATACCAGAGAACCGTAGCATACGATCGGATGTACAACCGCTGTGTACATCCAGAGTACAACTTATGAAGTGAGACCCCATGTCTTCCCAAAAAGCCGCTTACACGGATAGTAGGCAATGCTCGCTTTCTTTACTCTTTCTTAAATATTTATTTTCCAACTTAGCTTAGAATCCAGTATGACTCCCAGATACTTCGCTTGTTAAGATAATCATAGGCTTTGTCCACTTAGCTTTGGTAATTCAAAGCTTGGAATCTTATTCCTGGCCGTAAAGAGCATTAATTCTGTTTTCTCTGGGTTCACTCTAAGGCCACATTGCTTGGCCCATCGGCTTAGCTTTTCTAAAGTGCCATCCATGATGTAACTCACCACAGATGGGAATAACCCGGTTGTTAAAATCACTACATCGTCAGCGTGGGCCACTACTTTTACTCTCCCCTGGTTGAGCTTGAGTAGTGCTAAGCCATAAAATAGGAGAGATCACTCCCCCTTGAGCAGTGCCGCTACTAACGTTCAGCTAAAATCGTTCTGATGCGACGCATTCCCATTAGCTACGCGCTATTAGACTCCTCGATGCCCAGCTCGTCAAGGACTTTTTGGATAGTTTCTACCCGAACATTGTTAAAGGCTCTTTCTACATCAAGGAAGGCTGCAAGAGTGAATTGCTTAAATTCGAGTGACCTCTCGACTGTTCTAACGACCTCATGGAGCGCCGTCTCAGTGGACCGTCCTCGTAAACAAGCATGCTGCGCTTCAGCCATGCCGTGGCCGTGGAAAAACCTCCGGACGTGCGCATCCAGAACCCTCGAACGTTTTTAGAACAAAGGAAGTTAAGCTAACGTGCTCTCGCCTACTAGGTTTTGGTATGTAAACCACTTTCACTCTCCTCCACGATCGATGATATTTTAGGAATTGTGAAAATTGACTCTGCAATGTGCTGAGCACCAGCATACCTTCTTGGAAGCGGATTGAACACTTCTGCAGAATTACTCGGAAAATGAGTGTTGACAAGCAACCTGAGTGAGTCTTCCACATACTCTGTGGGTATATCGTCTTCACTATGGAGAAGTGACGGACAAGAGTAGTCCTTCGCCAATAGCCTACTCAGCCTGGCGGTGTCTTAAAAAAAAATATATATTCCTGGGTGCACCCCTGGCACTTAGTATTTATTATTTGTAAAAAATATATTTTTACTTTCAAAATGTTTGTAATTTTAAACATTTCATGTGTATATTTTAAATAACTCATGTTCAAAATCAAATTTTGAACATCTTGTGCGTATACTTTAACAGATTCTGGTTGAAAAATAAACACTTTTCAGTAGTAGTTTTACATGCACTTTTTAGACTGTGGTCTCGACGACTCTCAGATTGGCCTCAATATCGCTGATGGAGCTCATCAGTGGGCTAGGAGCCACACTAAGCTTCTCCCGGGCCAGACGATCGAATTCAAGCCAGTTAGTTTTCCTAGGGTTGCGATATGATTTGATTATTTTTTTATTAATATTGACACTGAAATTGTTATAATGATGGTCAGAATTATAACTCTCATCGGATACTTCCCTGTTGTCAACACAAAAATTATTGTTTTCTAGTAATAATATTATATCGAGGACTTCCTCCCACTTTTCGTAGTCTTCCGTACTCGGAAAGGTGAAAGTAGGAGTCACCCCCTATTGCATATAGATAGCTTAGTGCTAATGATAAAATCAAGAAGTGACTCACCCCTTTCGTTCGTTTCACCGCTACCCCATAGACAATGTCTTGCGTTGGCATCGCATCCAATCACAAGCGAGGCTTGTTGCTGTGTCGCTGCTACTACCAGTTCCTCTACCTCCGCTGGAGGGGTCTCTTTGCCGTGTGCGAAGTAGGCGGACAACATATGTAGCCCTTCCATGCTGCGACAGTCTTACAACTGCCAAATCATCGGTTCCGTAAAGGCTGGTATTCACTATGTCAAATTCAGTGGCATTTGTCGTCAAATAAAAGAAAACACATTGCCAAATGGGATGAAAAAGCGGTTTATCGATTGATTTGGATCAGAATAGGTTTTTAGTCGTGCACATGCACTGCGAAATCGGTTAACTTTCAGTTTTTGGCCCATAATATCATCGGTAAAGGTATAGAGGAGATAAAGTTGTGTCAAAATATGTCGCCAAATTTTGGCGTCGAAATATGACATAGTGAAAACCAGTCTTAAAAAGGACAAAAAAAACGCTTTATATTCTTTTTTGCCAGGACGCAGGCTCTTTGCTTACCATTAGTGTGGGCATAAAAAACTTCGCACTCGGGGATGTTTAGGCCCATGGCGGTCGAGTCTCGAATGCAGGGCTCTTGGATAATAGCAAGAGCGTAGTAATTCTACCTTAGGAAGACTCTCAGGTTATCTGAAGCTCATCTAGAATGCTTCAGATTAATCTGTTCGACCTTGCTCTTTGTTTATTAAATGTTGATAGTGTTCGGGTCGACCAGACTACTGGCTTCCTCGGCCACCTCCATCTGCATCGTAGCCACGCTGCAAATAGGGTCTGGTGGCGGTTCCCCGCCCTTTATTGACTCCGGGGCGGTTCTTCATCTTCGGAAGATTTTCAATTTGGCGTGTCGGGTTGGCTTACTGCGTTTACGTCCTCAAACTTCAGGACACTTCAGTTAGTCATAGGGGCTCGAGGGTTCAGTATGCCTATATATTGCAAAAGTTTTGTCCTTTCCATCCTCATGTTGGGCAACCAGATCCGGGCACGGGGTCTCGTCGGAATGTCTTTAAGCTGTTCTCAGAGATGCTCCTGCGCGGGATTTCCTTGGTCCTCGCATCGGATCACCCTATGACCTCTCATGACCTCTTCCGAATCTAACCGCGGTATCGGGACCTCGGGGTTGGCTAAGGTACTCTCCATCGCCAATCCCGAAAGCCGGACCTCGATCTCTGGCTGGTTTGCCGCAGTTAGACGACTCGTCTATGAGTGCGGCACTCAGGTGGTCTTTGACTATATCGCTTTTCTTCAGCGGCCAGTGCGCTGCGGGTTGGGATATGCCTCTCTCATCTTTGCTTATTTTCGGAGCGTTTGAGGTGTCGTCTCGCAATCGGTTGCGTTTGTTCGTCTTGCCTCTATTTTTTTTATTTTGAAATCAAAAAATATTTATATGGCGGAAATAAAAACTTTTCGTATAAATGGTATAGAATTCTTGAAACTCAGTATTTTTCGATCGGAAACCCCTGTTTCTCTTCAGGAGACTCCCAACAATCATACCCAATTATTTATTTAATAATTTTTTTTCATAGAAACTATATTTTATAGGTCCGCCAGAACCCCCAAAAAATGCAATGGGGGATAAGGGAGTTTCCATGAGAAACTGAACCTTAGAGCAAACATTTTTTTTTATAAAACTAACGGTGTGGATGGACATATGTAAACATCTTGAATCAACGAAAAAATAACAAATTAAACCTTTAAATTCGTTTTTATTACCTTTTTAGGTTTGGAAATCAAGTCCTAAAAGTGTATTACACGATATGTATTTGCATCTGTAAATGTGACTTTTTCAATACATATCTATGTTCGTATGGAAAATTAGCTTATGTCGAAAGGCTGGCTTTAGTATTATGCGGCATTTCCTTTATTCTTTAAACGACAAGGACTTTTTTGATGAGACTTAATAAGGGTATTGACTTGCTAGTATCGGAACTATTTCTTGCACGTTTATTTGCAAAAAGTTGTTCAACGGCTCAGCACCAGTGAGTAATTCGCAATCGTATGCTGCGAATGCCGATTTATACAAAAGCCAGCCTTTCGACATAAGCTACTTTTCCATACGAAGACAGATATGTAATTGCGTCTGTCTGTAAAATTCACAGTCCTTATTGAACTATTTAAAAATACGTTCTTTACAAACGAAATAAACTAAACTCAGATGATTCTGTCTAGGTGTCAAATGAAAATAGAAACATATCTATTTCGAATGTACGTGCATCTGTTTTGTACGGAAACAAATATAATTTGCCTTTACACGATATGTTGGCATTTCCATATGGAAAAGTGGCATGTACACTTGCAAATACATATCGTGTAAGAACACCTTAAGTAAATTTTTTGTGTGAATTTCAATTGGTTATGTTGTCAAATAATTTGCGATTCATAATTAAAGTGCTTGGTGGGAAAAATATATAGTAGAACTCATCTGCTTTTAATAACAATGTGTTATATATTAAATTGTGTGAGTGCTTTATCTAAATTATGATTGGCCTTGTCCCACCCGTGACAAAAAAAGCTAAAAGTTGTTATAATTAATTACAGAAATTGAGGCTGTGTTTCGTGTTTTCTAAGTAATGTTAGAAATTCATTGCTAATGTTTACCACAATTGCATTTTCGTTTCCACATAGTTAGATAATAATAATTTACAGTGAAACGTGTCCCACCCGTGACAGCTACGGGTGGGACAGTTGTCACAGGTGGATTTACAGGGGTGATAAGCTTTATTTGTTTGTTGAGATGTAACAGGAGAGGAGGGGGAGCTCGCGGCCCGCCCATTACCTATATACACTTGTAGTCATCTGATTAAGTTAACCCTCATCGGTCCCAACAAAAATTTGTCGTATTGGTTCTTGTGTATACGCTCGTATACAAACAGATTTGACACTTCTAATCAGATTTTTATGAAAACTTCCGAGTACGCAGTTATAAAGCTCATTCAAATGTAACAAAAAACAAAAAACAAAGTACAAGTTTAAAGTTGCTAGAAAATCGCGTTGATTTTTAATAATTTTTTTGGCTAACGGCGCTAGGCATTTTCTTCCATATAAAATGGACTATCCTAAAATAAAACGTAAGTGAATTGAAACGCTACCTGGCTTCTTATGTATATGTTTTAATAAATAATCTTCAATTTGGATCACACTAACAGCCCCTTTTCATATAAAAATTCGTACGTGCCCCACCCGTGACAGAGGATTTTCAGATTTTGCAAGCAATAATTTTTGCGTAAGTTTTTGCTTTGTTAGTATTCGGGGTTCTTTTTTATTTCAAGACATCAAGTTCACACAGTAAATCGAAATAAATTTGCAGAGTTTCCGTGAAATATATCTGCTCCAAAAAGTAGGTTCTTTTTTTGTCCCATCCGTGGCAGAGGAAACAACTCTGGGCTCGAATCGTCACATAAGATATCCTATTATTCGTCACGTAAAAACACCGTTTTTGGATTATGGCATACGTGAACGCACTATTTATCCCATTCAGCTTATACGACTGACGGTATAACGTAATTTTCTTTCGTATGGTTTTCGATACGTGAACGGATGTTACGATTCGAGCCCAGTTTTTCCCCATATAAAAGTAAGTTGGATTTTTTTTCATATTAGGTAACTCATATAAAAGTGAATTAGGTGTAGCTTTAACAAAATGTAGAATAGTTGAGTACTTTACCTTAAATTTAAAATATAAAGTACATTTTTACTGTACAAATGTCCCACCCGTGACGGTGGAATACCCCATAAATAAAAATTCTTTAGTATTAAGAAATGGTAACATAAACAATTGGGTATTGTTATTGGAAGGCTCCTAAAGAGAACCAAAGTTTTCCTATTAAAAAATGTTCATTTTCGAGAATTCTGTACCATTTCTACAAAAACAAAAACCATATAAACTACATGGNTCAAAATGTAGAATAGTTGAGTACTTTACCTTAAATTTAAAATATAAAGTACATTTTTACTGTACAAATGTCCCACCCGTGACGGTGGAAATGTTCATTTCCGAGAATTCTGTACCATTTCTACAAAAACAAAAACCATATAAACTACATGGAAAACTTTGAGGGAATTGAGCAACCTCTAAATATTTTTTGATTTCAAAATAAAAAATATCGGTTTTTTTCGATATAGACCAATAGCATTAAAATTTCGGCTTTACTTATTTTTGACCACCCTAATGTACATACATACACACATATGTATGTATGTATTTATTTTGCAGAAGTCGGATAGGCGTAACGTGTTTGCAGTCTATATATAAACATACATATGTACGTACATACATTATTTGCAGTAATAATATCTCGTTTCGTGATTAATGAGTTAATATTGATCTAATTAGTACGTCTATAACAATACCCAGCCAACATTTGGAAGGTCGTTTCCAAGCAGGGTTCTAATAAATAAATAAAATAATGTAAAAAAATAATTTGTTTAAAACAAACTTTTGTTTAACATAAGCATTGAAATGAATCGAATAAAATAAAACGGCGTAATGAGAGATTTGTAGAATGGTTTTTTGTTAAACTCTAAACTAAAATGAATAAAATAAAATAATTATATATAGGCTTTAGCTAAAGTTACTAAAAGCAGAATGGTGAAAGGAATAACTCAAGCCCTAGTAAAAACTAATAACGGTTTGTATTGATTTGCTTGGTTTTAGGGATGTGCCGGATAGAGATTTTGCCGCATAACCGGATTCCGGATGCTATAAAAAAAGAGCCGGATTCGATCGGATATTCGGTAGACTGCTGTTATATTGTGTTTTTTTGTTTAGCCTCATAGTACTTATGACAAGATTATTTGCTTTTTCGTGCTGAACTATTCAATACGTAATTAAGAACAGAAAATTTCTCCTCTGAAATCCAAGATATAAGATAATAATATATTTTTATTTTAAAATGTGATGAAAATGGAACTATTATGCATGCTTACATATCATCCCGCTTCCCGTATCGTCTTGAAATATAATGTTAATAAATTTAAAAACTGGGTGGATGGTGAATTCGAAAAAATAAATCAGTTAGCATGAAGAAACCAGTAGAGGCATATGAAAAAGGCCGAAATCTAGTGAAAGCTTCTATTGAAGAGCGAGCTCACCAGGATATTTGGCAATGTTTTGACAAAACCACCAACGGCTCTGGTGCTTATTCCAGTTTTTGTAGTGATGTGGATTGCTAAACGATGGGTAGACAAGGCAGCGACCGTACAAGGAAAAATACAGAGATTTAGAAAGGGAGAAATATTTAAAAGGTGTAAAATAATAACACTGCGATCGGGCGCAACGCGAGCGATGTGGTACCGTTACAGGGAGATGAAGGGGGAAGCGAGACGTATATGCCACATTAAGAAGAGAGAGGTCGAAATACGTGAGTGCGAAGAGCTTGGAATGCTGGCCGACAGGAAAAACGCCCGAATATTTTACCAGAGTAACTTAGTAGTAACTTATGTCCAGAACATACTTAAATTATGGAGGGAACACTTTTCCACTCTCCTGAACAACTTTGAAATTTGTGGAGAAGACGAACCCGCCCAGCGGTCGATGATGACGTAGACGATGTTCCATCAACCGACTATTACGAGGTACGAATAGTAATAGTGCGCTTGAAAAACAATAAAGCTGCGTGAGCTGACTGCCTGCCAGCTGAGCAATTCAAGTACTGCGGCGAGGAGTTGATAAGGTGTCATAACCTCTTATGCAGAATATGGTCAGATGAACGCATGCTCAGCGAGTGGAATTTAAGTATGCTCTGCCCAATCCACAAGAAAGGCGACCCCCGCCATTTGCGCAAACTACCGCGGGATCAGCCTTCTAAGCATAGGTTACAAGGTCTTATCGAGCGTATTGTGTGAAAGGTTGAAGCTCTCCGTCAACGAACTGATTGGGCCTTATCAGTGTGGCTTCAGACCTGGCAAATCCACCATAGACCAGGTATTCACAATACGCCAAATCTTGGAAAACACTCGCGAGAAAAGGATCGACTCTCACCACCTATTTGTTGCCTATACGCCGCGATGTCTGAATTCGGCATCCCTTCGAAACTGATTCGGCTGTGTAAAATGACGTTGAGTACTACCACCAGCTCTGTTAGAATTGGGAAAGACCTCTTCGAGCAGTTTCCTACCAAACGGGGTTTCAAACAGGGTGACTCCATGGGCGTCGCTACGTAGGGGCAGGAGGGGACTCGAGAATTATTATTAGAAATGAAAAACATTCATTTTATTATTATTCTATTGTACGTAATATATGTAGATATAACAGAAAATTCAAAAGATCCCTTTGGCAAGATTTTCAAAATCTGGTTGTAGGTCGTTAAATCCATATTTCATATATTTCATATTTCATATTTCATATTTATTTAAGAAATGAGGCTGTATCTATAAGACTTTAGAGTCTTTTATAATACATCAACAGTTTGTAAAATTCAATGTTTGTACAAAGTAAACTTAAAACTAACAATATATCAAATAGCAACAAAAGATATTAATATTTGTATTTTTAATTAAGATTAAAATTAAGACTTAAAATTTAAGGTCAGATATAATAAAATGTCAGGCATATAAATATAAATACGAACATACAAAATTTGGTTTAGTAGTAGAAGTGACAGAGACAGAGAAATGATAACAATTTAATCGCAACCACATTCATTGTGCAGATTTAAAGTAATTATGCAATACCTTTCTGAA
>NW_016160607.1:20665-22012 GCF_001687245.7 Rhagoletis zephyria | reverse complement strand
GTGAAATGCATAACATTAGATAATGAACCAAGTTTCACAACACCCCAATTCAAATCGTTAATGCAAAGATTAAATGTGGAAATCTATTTTTGTGATCCACGTCACAGTACAACCAATGGACAGATAGAAAGAGTTCATTCTACAATAATAGAAATTGCTAGATGCATAAAAGAAGAATATAATATAGTTAGCGATTTAGAAGCAATTTTTAGAGCAAGTCAACAGTATAATTTGACAGTACATTCAGTGACAAAATTAAAGCCGAAAGATGTCTTCCACAATAAAATAAATCACGAAAATTTACCTGATATTCTCAAACAAGCACAGGAAAAAATGCTTGCGACTCATAATAGGAATAGAATAGAAAAACAATTCCAAACAGGAGAAATTGTTTATGAAAAGATTATAGGGGAAAGAAACAAACTTAAACCTAGATATAGGAGGCAACAAGTAAAGGAAAATCTAGAAAATAAGATAATAATTAATAATAGAGATAGAATCATACATAAAGATAATATAAAATCTTAATTGCTTATAGGTTTTCAACATGATAATACTCGTTATTACAACCCTAATCGGCTTAATAACAGCTGACATTATACACTACACTCGAGAAGATTACATATTAATTGAAAATGGAGATGTCTCTATTTACGAAAACTATGGAGATATTTTTCACATCACTAATTTAACATAATTTGAAAACATTATAGAACAGGAAAAACAAAATTTTTATAACAATGTTCATTATGACGAAAATAATAAAAATAATAATGAGCTAGAAATCAGAAACTGAGTCAGAAATTTTAGTAATTGAAACATTATTAGGAAATTAAATTAATTAAAACAAAAACCTATCAGACAAAAAAGAGGTATTAATGAACTAGGAACACTTTGGAAGTGGATAGCAGGTACCCCGGACCATGACGATTTTATAAGAATTAATGACAAATTAGACGAGCTAGTTTCAAATAATAATAAACAGTTTACAACAAATTCTGAAATTTTTAAAATTATTACGGAATTAACTGATACAGTACAGAATATTAAAAGAGAAACAATAACTAAAACATTAAGAAGGAAAAGAAACCAATATATTATACATTAACTACAAAACATGATAAATACAATAACTTTTGGTAAACCCACTATTTTGCACTTTGACGAATTAAAAAATATAACATATTACCAGCACGGCACAATGACCATCACAGACCTAATGGATATTTCAAAATTTAAAATAGCCTAAAAAATGATATAATTGTACTATATATAAAATATCCAAAAATTAAGTTAGCATGTAAATATTACGAAGTAAGGCAATTGCACAATTAGATGGTAAGCTTA
>NW_016160607.1:8404-9239 GCF_001687245.7 Rhagoletis zephyria | reverse complement strand
CATTTGTGGAAAAGTTTTCAGAAGTTTTTGATGAATCTAAATTTCATTCGAAGCGACAAGTTCTACGTACGATAACGAAAATATTCGATCCGCTCGGGCTGCAAGGCTACGTCGTTATACAAGCAAAAATCATCCCGCAGGACATTTGGCGTTCTGGTGTTTATTGGGACGAGGATATCGGAGAGGGCAAACAAAGGAGTTGGTGTAATTGGGTTTGACGAATATCCTCGATAAACAACATAAGAGTCCCTCGCTGCTACACACTCGGCAAGTGTAGCGACGGGACTCAATTGCATATTTTCGTGGACGCGAGTATCAACGCTTATGCTGCTGTGGCGTATCTGCGCGCTGAGGGTATTAACGAGGTGAACTGCTCGCTGCTGGCTTCAAAGACGAGGGCCACACCGTTGAGACCCATTTCAATTCCGAGGCTGGAGTTAATGGCTGCTGTTCTGGGTCTACGGCTGGCGAAATTTATAAGCGAGGAACTTTCTGTTCAGGTAAGCCGTAGAATTTTTTGGACGGTCTCAAAAAATGTGATTTACTGGGTGCGCTCAGATGCCAGAAAATTCGACCAATTCGTTGCGCTACGTATTGGAGAGATTCTAGAGAGTTCCAGCGCTAACGAGTGGAGGTGGTTATCATCTTGCGAAATCGTTGCCGATGAAGGCACGAAATGGAACGAGGATTGTAAATTTGACGACAATACACGCTGGTTTCAAGGGCAAAAATTCCTAGCTGAGCCCGAATCTTACTGGCCCGAAACAGAGCTAGTAGTCACTAACTCAAATGTGACCGCAGAGCTTCATCACATAAGCACGGCAGATGCTGTGGC
>NW_016160607.1:8064-8379 GCF_001687245.7 Rhagoletis zephyria | reverse complement strand
AATTTTGGAATATATAGAAACAACCAATAAACAACTCAAATTGGAAAATATAAATATAATAGGCAAAGAAGATAAAAATGTTAAAACTCGTTTATCTATTTTATATATTGTCATAATTTTATGCATAATTTTGGTAATTTACCTTTACATTAATTTCAAAAAACCGCATAAAACTGCCAATAAAAATGAAAATATAGAAATTCAAGAAAATACATATTAAGTTATATTAAATCAAATAGAAAAATTAACAGAAAATAATGAAGAATCGGGGACGATTCATCTTAGAGAGGGGGGAGTTAACGGCAGATCACACAT
>NW_016160607.1:0-8044 GCF_001687245.7 Rhagoletis zephyria | reverse complement strand
AGTTAACGGCAGATCACACATAGCGGCACAATGATTAATATAAACAATATTGCTTATTGGAAAAAGCATAATTTGTATCTTACAGATTCATAATACAATTTTGCATACTCAGCAATTATGCAGCTGCATAATTGCGACTCATTTAACTTCTTTGTTCAGAAATTTGATTGATTTGATTTTGATTTGATTTTGAAATTTGATATATTTTTCCGCTCCGAATGGAAAATTCCATTCAAAGGCGTCAAATAACTTCTTTGTCCAAGACATTGGCATTTCTTCATAGCGTGATGCAATGCCAACGCCTTATGGTGAAATTAATTATTAAGTAAACATAATAAATGTATAAATAGGCTAAGATTGAAAACAAAGACGGATCTTTTCTCAAAGTTTGTTACTTAAACAACTCGAGTTTTAATTTATCCGCGAAGACGCGGCTTAATATATATTTTTTTACTGTTTCCCAAATGGGGAAACATAATTTGCATGCCTGTCAATGCCATTGGTGCCGTACCTAACCTCACTTCCACTGCGATGCCGTTGAGCACGTTGTCTTATACGGTAGCGTTTCGCTCGCGGTGCAGAATGATCGCTACAATGCAGGTGGTCGCGCTAGGCGATTATTTAAAGGATCCTGCGTTGCTAAATGACTTGGTAGCTAAGTTGCCCAGCGACCTAAGGCTCAATTGGGGTAGTTATCGTATGCCACTCGGTCGCGCCGATATTGGTACATTCGACGAATGGCTTCTTGGACTAGCTATGTGCGCGAGTCAAGTAACGACATGTCAGCCACCTACTACAGCAATTGATACTACTGAAATGAAGAAGGGTGGCCGCAACTCTTAAAGGGCGAGAATTCTAATCCACGAAGTCGTCGATAAAAAGTTAGATACAAACGCGAAGGTGGCTATATGCCCAACGTGTAATGCAAATCATAACGATCGCTGGCAGTTTATTCGGGGAAAAAACTTTGCTTGCGCTGTTTCAATTCTCACTACGTTCGCCGGTGCAGTTCTAAGAATAAGTGTGGGCAGCATCAGCAACGAGCAAATAGCGCTTTATCACGATCGTCGACCAGGCGCAACAAATGAGAAAACGAGCGCTCTCTTCAGGTACGTCGCCGTCACTATTAGCAGCGCGTCCAAATCTGTCGACACGTATGCGCTCATCGATGAAGGCGCCGCTTGTACTCTGATTGAGAGAGAGCTTGCTGATGATCTTACCTTGGATGGGCCGTCAGAGGCACTGTGTCTTCGATGGACTAGCGAAATTACGCAAAACGAAAGTAACTCCAAGTTTGTAAGTTTCGAGATCTCATCAACACAGGTGGACGCTCCACGGTACTTCTCTAAGGGTGTACGTACTATTGCTCATCTAGGTTTGCCTGTTCAAACATTTGGCAGTGCTACAGTGCAGAAAAACGCCCATATGAAAGACCTTCCCATCCTTCCATACAAATCCGTTAGGGCACGGATTCTTATTGGAATTGACAATGCGAAAATTTGCGTACCAGTCGAAGTTAGGGAGAACAGCGGTTCCAATCTGATTGCTGCCAAATGTCGATTAGGGTGGACCGTTTATGGGCGTGACGTATCCAACCGCGGAGAGACATCGCGCGTGTTCCATATCTGCAGCTGCGATCCTGCAAATAGCGACCGAATGGATGAACAAATGGAAGCTATCGGTGTCTACGCACCCGCTAAACCGCTTCGCTTAAATGATGATAAACGTGCTTTGCAATTAATGGGAAAATTCACCAAGTTTCTGCCATCAGAGAAGAGATGGGAAACCGGGTTTTTGTGCAAGCAAGATTTCGTTGATTTACCCGATTCGCTTCCCATGGCGCGCCGCCGACTTATGTGTCTGGAGGCCAAGATGAAGGGCGATCCTCAACTTTATCAGTTTATCATTGACAAGATTGAAGACTACAAGAAAAGGGGCTACGTACACAAGCTGGAGCCAAGCGAAATATTAACGGGCGGAAGGTCGTGGTATCTTCCCATATTCACGGTGGTCAACGTCAATAAAAACAAAACAAGACTGGTATGGGATGCTGCGGCCAAGGTTGGAGATACTGCCTTGAATAGCATGTTCTTGAAAGGGCCAGACCAGCTGAAGTCGATGATGGGCATTCTGCTTCGCTTTCGCGAAAGGCCTGTGGCTGTATGCGGAGACATACGCGAAATGTTTCACCAGGTGAGGGTCGCAAAGGAGAACCAAGTAGCGCTGAAGTTCTTATGGCGCCATGGTGACTCTAACCGAAAGCCAGATGTCTACACCATGTGCGTTATGACATTTAGTGCTTCTTGCTCTCCCTCCCTGGCGAACTATGTAAATACCCGAAATGCTCGACGTTTTGCCGAAACTTACCCGTAAGCTGTACAATCCATTATTAATAACACGTTCGTCGATGATTGCCTCCAGAGCGCAGACACCGAGGAAGATTTATCACGTATGGCCACTGCGGTTCGCTGGATCCATAAGGAGGGCGGATTCGAAATGCGAAATTGGGTCTCTAATTCCAAACGTACCTTGACCGCACTTTCTGCCGATACGACGCACGTAGCCAGATGTTTTGAAGAGCCCGTGGCTACTATCGAAAAGGTGCTGGGAATATGGTGGCTGCCAGATTCGGACGAACTAACATTTGTGGAAAAGTTTTCAGAAGTTTTTGATGAATCTAAATTTCATTCGAAGCGACAAGTTCTACGTACGATAACGAAAATATTCGATCCGCTCGGGCTGCAAGGCTACGTCGTTATACAAGCAAAAATCATCCCGCAGGACATTTGGCGTTCTGGTGTTTATTGGGACGNCGAAAATATTGGATCCGCTCGGGCTGCAAGGCTACGTCGTTATACAAGCAAAAATCATCCCGCAGGACATTTGGCGTTCTGGTGTTTATTGGGACGAGGATATCGGAGAGGGCAAACAAAGGAGTTGGTGTAATTGGGTTTGACGAATATCCTCGATAAACAACATAAGAGTCCCTCGCTGCTACACACTCGGCAAGTGTAGCGACGGGACTCAATTGCATATTTTCGTGGACGCGAGTATCAACGCTTATGCTGCTGTGGCGTATCTGCGCGCTGAGGGTATTAACGAGGTGAACTGCTCGCTGCTGGCTTCAAAGACGAGGGCCACACCGTTGAGACCCATTTCAATTCCGAGGCTGGAGTTAATGGCTGCTGTTCTGGGTCTACGGCTGGCGAAATTTATAAGCGAGGAACTTTCTGTTCAGGTAAGCCGTAGAATTTTTTGGACGGTCTCAAAAAATGTGATTTACTGGGTGCGCTCAGATGCCAGAAAATTCGACCAATTCGTTGCGCTACGTATTGGAGAGATTCTAGAGAGTTCCAGCGCTAACGAGTGGAGGTGGTTATCATCTTGCGGAATCGTTGCCGATGAAGGCACGAAATGGAACGAGGATTGTAAATTTGACGACAATACACGCTGGTTTCAAGGGCAAAAATTCCTAGCTGAGCCCGAATCTTACTGGCCCGAAACAGAGCTAGTAGTCACTAACTCAAATGTGACCGCAGAGCTTCATCACATAAGCACGGCAGATGCAGTGGCATCAGCGCTGTCAGTAATTTCCCCAGAGGTGCAGAAGTTTAGCACTTGGGAAAAGTTGCGTTGCACACAGCAATTTGTCTTGCGTCACTCCTCAGTCGCTACTAAAATTGTTCGCATTGCGTGATTTGGGTGCAGCAGAGCTCGTTATTATAGCCGTGTGCCAGGAAGATGCGTTTAGCGGAGAGATAAAGAGCCTTAAGAATGGTCAAGGAATTCAGCGGCAGTCTAGCATCTTTAAATGGTCGCCTTATCTTGACGATATTGGGCTTCTTCGTGTAAAAGGAAGAATTGATTTCGCAAATGGTGTGGCCGTCAGTGTGAAGCGGCCCTTAATACTTCCGAAGAATCACCCAGTAACGCGATTAATAATTGACTTTTATCATAGAAAATTTCACCATCATCATAACGAGATTATCGTCAATGAGATGCGCCAGCGATTCTGCGTAGCTAATTTGCGGACAATGGTAAGAGATTGCGCCAAAAGTTGCCAGATGTGTCGCAATCGAAAGGCTAAGCCGCAACCTCCTTTAATGGGAAATCTGCCTTCGGAACGGCTATCACCATTTACACGGCTATTCACGTTCACGGGGGTAGACTATTTTGGCCCCATTGATGTTTCTGTTGGACGGCGCCGAGAAAAGCGCTGGGGCGCATTGTTCACGTGCCTGACCACTCGTGCAGTTCGCATGGAGATCGCGTGATCGTTGTCGACGGAATCATTCCTATTGATGCTGAAGCAATTCGTGTGCCGAAGAGGTGTACTGAAGCGCATTGTGTCAGACAATGGCACTAATTTTCGCGGCGCTAGCCGAGCGCTTATCGACGAGATAGAAAAGGTGTCGTGCGATGACCTAGTGAAGAAGCATCCCCATATCGAGTGGTCCTTCATTCCGCCTTCGGCTCCGCACATGGGTGAGGCATGGGAACGAATGATACGGTCAACTAAATCTATTTTAATGGATATTACGCACGAAGTTAGCCTGCGCGAGGAAGTTTTGAGAGCTACTCTGGCCGACATCGAAAATATTCTCAATTCGAGACCTCTGACGTACGTCCCTTTGGAAACTTCAGACGACGACGCACTTACGCCCAACCACTTCCTGCTAGGAAACTCAAGCGGAATTCGAGAATCTGGATGCGATGATGACAGCGGTTCAGCTCTTCGTCGATGCTTTCGAATTTCAAATCAGCTAGCTAACCAATTCTGGAAGCGTTGGATCAGAGAGTACCTTCCATGCCTTACTAGACGCTCGAAGTGGTTCCAACAACCGATTCGACCAATTGAAATAAACGACGTCGTGGTCATCGTTGACGATAATGCGAAGAGGAACTCATAGCCGAAAGGAATAGTAATAGACCTCCGTCGTGGGAAGGACGGACATCCTCGTAGCGCTGTGGTGAGGACAGTAAACGGTCAATGCACTCGACCTGTCGTTAAGTTGGCAAAGCTGGATATCACGAGCCAAATCTGAGTTGGTAAATTACATACGAGGAGACATAGGAAATTTACGAAGGGGGGCATGTTGCGAAAGGTTGCAATGGCAACCCATCGCAATTTGTGTTTCTCTCGTTCGTATCACTTTGACTAGTTGCAAGTGTCAAATTCAATGCAATTTCTCGTTCACTATTTTTCTGGTAGTTCAAGAGCGCATAGGCGCCGCAAGTAAAATAAAATGTAAGTTCTCTGTAATTACTTTGTACTTATTGAATANAAATTCAATAAAGATTTCAGCTCGTTAAAAGGAGACTTTTTATTTTTAAATTGTTTAAGCTCTTCAGCGAACCATAATTGTGTTGGTTCTTCATGAACAATATTACGTTTTGGTACGTACTTTTGAAACAAATTGAAAACAGTATCATTAAAGTGTTCAACGCTGCGCTTCACGTCGTCTCTATATATTAGCCAAGCCAACTTTGAAAGTTCTTTGTTAATTTTTCTAAACTTAGCTTGCGAAAAAACATATCTTGTACTTGTACCAGGGCAGCCAACTCATTTTTGAGAATTCCGCGATTTCGACAGTGAAATTCCCCGAGTTTGCCCGCCATTTCGTAAAATTCTCCACCCATAGATATCTCTCCTTATTTTCAAACAAAAAAATGTGCATATGTATTTTGATATACTGCTGGTCTCTCTGTTTATTTCATTTTTAAATGTAGTTCATCTATGCATTCATAAACCGAACAAAACTTTTATAAAGTTAGTTGACAAATAAATAATAAAAAAATGTAAATATAATATTTACATACATTGAGTGGTAAAAAAATTTTAGTCGCACCAAATTTTGACAAGTTTTCACAATTGTTATTTTTTATTTGTTATTTAATTTGAGTTTTTTATAAAAATATTGTTCATTCTTTAACAAAACACAAATTCGAGTTTCAAACACTGTGCCATATTTAAAAAAATTCAACAAACTTTCGTAAAAATATCGAGCTTTTTTCCATAGGTGTTGCAGTTTTCTTCGATATAAACCAAATTGTGTTTTTTCGTTATATGAAGGCAAATGCGACAAAGTAAATTCTAAAAAATCAACGGTTATTTATAGCCATTTGAAACTTTATTATACTAGAAATGAACGAGTTGTAGTTTTTGCCNCTCTGTAATTACTTTGTACTTATTGAATATAAATAATTATAAACTTTTTAATAATTAAATTCAATAAAGATTTCAGCTCGTTGAAAAGGAGACTAGAATATTAATTCCATTGCGGGCCGCCAATTGCCGGGGCACCAGTCTTTGTAAGCCCGTTCTTTTATACAGTTAAAAAGAATGTAACTTTTTATTTTTAAATTGTTTAAGCTCTTCAGCGAACCATAATTGTGTTGGTTCTTCATGAACAATATTACGTTTTGGTACGTACTTTTGAAACAAATTGAAAACAGTATCATTAAAGTGTTCAACGCTGCGCTTCACGTCGTCTCTATATATTAGCCAAGCCAACTTTGAAAGTTCTTTGTTAATTTTTCTAAACTTAGCTTGCGAAAAAACATATCTTGTACTTGTACCAGGGCAGCCAACTCATTTTTGAGAATTCCGCGATTTCGACAGTGAAATTCCCCGAGTTTGCCCGCCATTTCGTAAAATTCTCCACCCATAGATATCTCTCCTTATTTTCAAACAAAAAAATGTGCATATGTATTTTGATATACTGCTGGTCTCTCTGTTTATTTCATTTTTAAATGTAGTTCATCTATGCATTCATAAACCGAACAAAACTTTTATAAAGTTAGTTGACAAATAAATAATAAAAAAATGTAAATATAATATTTACATACATTGAGTGGTAAAAAAATTTTAGTCGCACCAAATTTTGACAAGTTTTCACAATTGTTATTTTTTATTTGTTATTTAATTTGAGTTTTTTATAAAAATATTGTTCATTCTTTAACAAAACACAAATTCGAGTTTCAAACACTGTGCCATATTTAAAAAAATTCAACAAACTTTCGTAAAAATATCGAGCTTTTTTCCATAGGTGTTGCAGTTTTCTTCGATATAAACCAAATTGTGTTTTTTCGTTATATGAAGGCAAATGCGACAAAGTAAATTCTAAAAAATCAACGGTTATTTATAGCCATTTGAAACTTTATTATACTAGAAATGAACGAGTTGTAGTTTTTGCCATCTAATGAATGTAAAATTATGTAATTGCAATTTGCTATTGTTTAATATTTACCTTTGAGAGAAACGAAAAGCAAACAATCACAGCCGATGGCGCCAAAAATATAAATTTCAAATGACAATCTGTAAATAGTGCTTCCATTCTTCCCTATTCGTTGCCAGACTTGAATATTTATTCTCACGGTTGCATTATCAGTACTTTTAGTTACAGTTGCATTTCTTGTTCAACTTTTTTAATTCATTATGAAAGAGTGAAGCAAAAAAGAAAAAAGGCGTGAGTACTAGGTACTCACGAAATTCGATGTGTAAACATATGCGTACGGCAAAGCATAAAAGTACGTTTACATATGGGTGCAAATTTCTCAACTGGACCTCGGATTTCAGTCAAGTTGGAATTTTTGCGTGAAAATTTGTAAGTATAGAGGTTTATAGATGTAAAAGGGATTCTGAGAATTTTTTTGGAAAATTTTGATAAGAGATAAATAAGAGATAAACTATGAACTAGTTTCGTTATATAAAAAACCAGGCTAAACTTAGTAAATTTTTTATGTAAAATACTTCCGGATAGTTTATCCATACTCAAATGCAATGTAGTTAAAATATATTAAGGAACCATCATAAAATTAGGACTAAATATTTTGGGATTTTTAACTTTATGATATTTTCTTCCCCAACTTTGACTATCTCCGGTGAAAAAAAATGTACTGAGCTATAACTTTACATTACATAAAAAAATTTCTCATTTAATAAAGATTTCAGAAAGGTGCCCCTCTTACTNTATTTTGGGATTTTTAACTTTATGATATTTTCTTCCCCAACTTTGACTATCTCCGGTGAAAAAAAATGTAC
>NW_016160606.1:35193-62008 GCF_001687245.7 Rhagoletis zephyria | reverse complement strand
TTTTTTTTTTGGTTGTTCATTTTTCTGAAATTTGGTGTATCATAAATTAAATTCGGATTGCTGCTTTGCTGTTTTGCTTTGCAGACTCTTTTACGACACCTTAACTGTCACACAAGTATACATATGGAATACACACATATCCATCCACACCCGATACATTGACAGTCGAGCGCCACTTGATATCCAATGGTGGCAGCGCTGCAGTCAACAGAAAATTCTCTGTGTGGAGTACCTCTGCAACGCTGTTGATTTTGATATTATAACCTTGAAAACATACCTAAATAAATATATGTAGCTCTATATTTTTGCAAATATTTTATTTTATGTTACGTATTTGCATGCAGTTGTTGCTGTTTGGTGTCACAAAATTTGTGGTGGTAGTTTATTTCCGCCAGCCAAAGGTGTAAATTTGAATTTTAAAAGACTCGACTAAGCATAAAATATGAGGCGCACATATATTCACACACACACACACACACACACACACATGCATACTGCAAGCCTGTGCCACAAAAATAAAATATTTTGTTTGGTGTAAGAAGAACGAGGCAGCTAGGCTTAACAAACACAAATCCGAAAAGTTGATATTTCACACGTTGTTTGCAGTATATTTATGTAGGAGTGTTTTTCTTTTTTGTAATAAATATACAACGTTAGCTGTCGTAAAATTCTCTCGTCGGTGCTTATTTATTTATTTATTTATGTTTTATGCAAATGCGGATACTTACAAATGTACATTTGCATCATGTTTGTATGTATGCGCATGAATACATGTGTGGTAAGTTATGTGTATTTCTGAATTTTGCATGGCAGTTTTATTGCCCAAACTTTCGGTGGGTGGTAAGGAGATGTGCCAAAATTTGATAAATGACAGTTTTTTTTTTAAAACATTCCAAATTTTGGCAGAACTCATGAGAACGAGAAATTTTAAAATGTAATGGGTTATAGTACTGGTAATTGTAATGGTAATGGGGGCGAGTATAATAAAATAATGATAGTCGTAATGGTAGCGGTAATTGTAATGGTAATGGTGATGGTAATGATAATGGTAATAGTAATGGTAATGATAATGGTAAAGATAATAATAACGGTAATGATAATGGTAATGGTAATGGTAATGGCATTGTGAATCGTGCTAATAAAGTTTGATGTGTAAAGATCTGTGAATGGCTTGCCAAAGCATTAGGCGATTCAGTTGCATACATAAATAAGTAGGTTAGGTTAGGAATTTTACATTAATTTCATTTCATTTTATTCATTTTATCGGTATCAGTACACGACTGATTTTTTCATAACCATTTCGGGGATAGCTCGGTACTATTTCTGAATCCGAAAATATTTATTCCCAAAATTGAACTAAAGTTGTCCGGAAGTGCCTCTGAAAAAATCGTGAACTGGTACCGAAAGGATCTCGAACAAGTCTTGAAGTGATTTCACGACTTTATCGACCGTTTACGGGCCTTTTTCAGGACTAAGTATTTCGAGATCATTTTCATACTAGTCCCGAAGGGATCATGAACAAGTCTTGAACTGGTCACAAAATGTTTTTACTTGTCCAGAAATGATCCCGAACTAGTCCCGAAATGGTGCTGAGGTAGTCCAGAACCAATAGGCAAATCGATCTGAACTGGTACCGAAATGAGCTCCAACTACAGTGAAGTATTACCATAATTGTCCTGAAATGGCTCAGAAATGATCCTGAGCAGGCCCTGAAATGGTCGAAAAGGTCTTGAACTGGTCCCGAAATGATCTCGAAAAAGTCTTGAAACAGACCCGAAATGGTCCTTTATTAGTCCTAAAATGATCTTGAACTAGCACCAAAGTATCTAGTCCCAAAATAGTTGAGAACAAGTCCCGAAACGGGCCTGAATATGTCCAAAATGATCCCGAACTAGTCTTAAAATAGTTATGAAGTGCAAGTCCAGAAACGATCCCCGACAAATTCCAAAACGGTCCCGAAGTTGTCGTAAGCTAGTTTTGAGATTTTCCCGAAATGATCTTGAAATAGCCGCAAAACAGTCCAGAATTGTTCATTTGTTCACAAAAGAAGCAACTACAGATTTTCTGCTGGGTTACACAAGAAAGAGTTAAAAATTTTCTGCTGGGTTAACGCAAATTTTACTCATACGGAGGGCAAAGATGTTTGGTAGAAACGACCTTTACGAAAAGTTATTCGGTTCTCAAGTCGCATTAAATATCTGTGGGAAGTTTCGATTCGGTTAATAGTTCAGTTAAATATTTAGAAGAAAAAAGTGGTTAGTCCGACTCAAATCCGGTTGATGTTGTTGTCGTAACAGCATACAAATTCCCCAAAGTATTTTTTTTGGGACTGACAGTCCCTGGTTAGATATAAAACTGGGTCGTTCCGGGTACGTAGAACCGACGTTCAAAACCCGTTCACGCCCCTGGGTAATAATACCATTTTAGAAGAGGAGGTGCAAGAAATTGTGTTTCTCTTTTGCTGACATATTTATCAAATGTACATATTTCCTTCGTAAGACAAATTTATCCGGATATGCCTCATCTGCGAATACTCGTACTTTGCAGCCTGACAAGAAAAGCGTGTTGATTGCTTGTGGTTAAAGCGTCTACCATCAGCATATTCTTGGTGAGAATCTCGAAGAAGTTGAATTAAAAAAAAAAAAAAAAATTTACGAAAAAAGACACCAACATTTTCAAAAACAAGGCGCAAGCCATGATAATCACACTGCATTCTTCGCCACTGTCAGCACGCCAAAGCGAGCTCCATTGTCAGAAGTTATCGTCTTCTTGCTGGTCATCGTCTTCTTGCTGACTGCCTGCCAATTCTCAAATTCAACTGCGGTGTCAGTTGGCGCAGTTTCTTTTGCTTTACTAGTTATACTCACTCCTCCATACGTCACTTGTATCCACCAAAGGTACACTGGTGCAGAGCGCAACTACGATACCTATCAGTCATATTGCCATTGCAAGTGTTGAGTGACATTACTGTCGCGTCTCCCCTGAGGGGTTTTTAAATTGGTTTGTTTTGTTGCTTTAAAGAGATTGTGTTAAGTATTGTAATAACATACTATATATGCATGTATATAAAGTTTTTTGCCGGCATTATAATGTTACACACATGAAAAAAAACGTGTGCTAATTTGCTACATATGTGGAATTTTAACCAGTACCTTACCAGCAAATGCAAATCAAAAGCCATTTCAGCAGCGTACATCAAACCAAATACCACAAAAAATAGTAAAACTAAATATTCTCAAACAAAAATGAAAGAAACTGAATTAAAGTGAGAAAACCGATACTCTGCATTTGATCAGAACAAAATACAGCCAAACACCGGGTTAGCGTGGAACAAGATTTACAAGCAATCATATGACGACTTAAATATTTAGAGAACTTTGTTTGTTGTTTCAATGAAGTTGCATTGCACTGTCATGTGCTCGCGGGCAAAGTTATTTCTAGCTTTCTATACTTAATGTATACAAAACTTGAAGGAGCTTCGCCCGCGGGCAAGCTGATGCCCACCAAGTAGTAGCGTGAGTACCGAAAATCCTAAATATCCAGAACAAGACTCACAAACCGCAACAGTCCCGAAACAAACCCTAATATCTCTATATATTTCCGGGAATTTCGAAAATCCTGATAGTCCGCAGATCCCGAAGCAGTCCCGAAAATGCCGGAAAATGCCGGAAAAGTCCCGAAAGTCGAGAATTAGTCCCGAAGATCAGGTATTTAGTATTTAGTCTCTAAATCCGATGCTTTGTTTCTATTCTTCACTGGAAGGGGCTCTTAAGTAGCCGGTCCCACATCCAGTGCACAACCTATTGTTGCGACGGTGATGGTTTGGCGACCGAATACACGTTTATACAGCGAGCCGCTTGCTCCAACGAAGACGCCCGCTTGCAGCCGCATTTACTGGTGTACAGACGCTGCAAACTTCAGTGAGCTCTTAAACCGAACAAGTCGGAGTGGGCCCACCGAGGCTCCCTCTCTTTCTGCCGTAACCCAAGGCTCCACTCAGATTGGTTACCGCCTCTCGGGTTCATCATGTAGCCCAAAGATAGACGTATCTCGGCAGCCGGTTCGAATTCGATTCAAAGACGGCCTATCTCAGGTGCCGATTCAAAAACACTCTATCTAAACTGAAAATATATTGAAAACATGAAATAGGGCATTACTGAAAAGTTTGAAAGTTGAAAATAAAATGGGGTCGATCTTCCATTCAGTCGTCGATATACTCCAATTGCTTCATTTCAAATTATACCCATTTACATTTTCCTCTCTAATACCAGCCGGTATGCATGCCCAGCAGAGCCTAGTATATTTCAAAAGTGTGATAGCATTGCCATGATGCAGCAATCAGCTGTCGCCAGCTGCAACACCAACCAATATAAATGCCAAACCGGATGCGAGCTACTCGGGTGTTTGTTCAGCAGAGCTGGCTGGCTGGCTGGTACTCTAAGCCAGCCGCCAACAGCTGGTCAAACAATTATGCTCATAATCCGTCAAGCCTGGCAGGCGAGTGACGACCGCATACTTTTGTGTGTTGCAAAAATGGCTGTCGCCTGCCGCTGGATGTATCCATTAGATTAGGTTGCATGCTCACTAGTCCAAACGAGTATTTGTGTGTGTGTGTGTGTGTGTGTGTGCTTAATCAACTGTACCTAAGTCATCAAGCGCCGAACGAAAGTGCAAAAAAGTTCGCGTGGAGTAAGAGCGGTTGTCCGTTGACTGGAACTAAGGGCACGTTTGCTCGTTATTATTGTTGATATTTGCTAGTTGTTTGGCTTGTGGCTTCTGGCTTCTGGCTTTTCTGCCTGTTGTCATCAGTGTTGTAATGCACTAACAGTAGATTAAGCGCGAACAAAAACATATAGTACTTTCTCTCTCCAACTAACATAGCGCCCTACCCCCTTCCATTTCCCATTAACCCACTACTCACTAGGTCAGCGCATTGTTGTGGCTTGCAATCTGCATTTGCGCTGTTGACAGGCAATATATTGTCATAGTCCTGCATATATCCTATTCTCATTTTATTTGTTGTTTTTTCGATTTTACTATTGTATTTATGTACTCTTAAATACAGTTCAATGTTGCTGCTTGTTGTTGTTATTTGTGTTTGTAGCAACAATATTTTTTAAGCATCACTGCACACACTCTATTTGACAAGTGCAATTGTGTGGCAACACTACAGTGCATTCGAGTGGGTTTTAATGTTGGGTGTGTCTGTGTGTGTTGACGGGACGAAAAGGTTTTGTTGCTCGATTGCTTATTTGATTGGTTGCAAGTAATTTAAATGCTCTGAAATCTGCGGCTGTGATTATTTCGAATTTAATTTTTCCAACTTTGCATTGCAAATTTTTGTTGCCATCGGCTGTCGGTGTGTGTTGCTCGGATTTATAAAGTTGAAAATACAATTTATTTCGTCATGACTTTTGGTAGCCCTACAGGATATTAACTTTTGTAAACAACACAACTGGTGACTGGTGTGGAAAATAATTTTTTTACGGTGGATTTAAATGCTTTCAGGTCATCAGGAGCAGAGTGACCAGTTTTTACTTTTTTTCGTTGATGAAATTAAAAAAACTTTACCGGTAATTGAATTTTAAGCAAATTTTATTGAAAAATATAATTTACGATTGCAATGAAAACATTGACGAAATATTTTTGTTTGAATACCTCAATCGTCTCATTACGGTCACTTTGAATTTAATATCTACACAAAAAAAGGTGCACTGAGAAAAAGAGTCAACTAAAGTTGACGTAACCAAACTCTCTAAGAAAGCTTCATGGTGGACGTATAGGATTGCCATCTATCCCAAAATTTAAATGAATCAAACTGATTATTTTAGTAAAACTCGTCAATATGGTGGGCGCTAAAGCAGAAATGTTTAATATGAGATAATAATAAATTACAGGGTTGCCGCCTGTTCAATTTTTAAAATAAGATTAACTACTTTGACAAAAATGTCAACTTTTTTCTAAATTTTTTAAGTAGGGTTGCCGCCTTTTTAATAATTGAAATAAGTTAAGCGTCTTAGATAACTAAAATCTAAAAAAATTGTATGACACAAGGTAGTTGGCTAAAAAATTAAACTTTTGTCAAAATTTGTTTGCCCAAGGTTGCCAATTATTTAATAATTAGACTAAAGTAAGCGTCTAAGAAAATTAATTACAGTTAAATTGTTATCAAATAAGTAGTCGGCATATATATTCAACTTTTTGCCTAGGTTTGCCAACTGTTTATTTGATAATATAAATAAAGTGACCATCTTGGATATGTAAAATATAGTAAAATAAGAAGGTTGCTAAAAATGCACCATTTTAATTTGCACAACGCCGAAACCGGTTTGTCTCCAAACCAAATTTGACAAGGGATGACGGAAATTCGTTCCATAATACATCATACACCCACCCTGTCGGAAACAACAACAACCAAAAAGGAAATTTTAATTTCTCTTAATTTGTTTGGCTAGGACTGACAATTATTTACTAGCTAAAGTAAGTATAGACAAATTTTTATCAAACACGGTATTGGTTAAAAAATTATAGTTTTTGCATTAATTCTTTTGGGCAGGGTTGCCTACTATTCAAAATATGTACTGTAAAGTTTTTATTAAATATGACAAAATAAAGTAACCATAATTCATAAATAAAATTTTGTAAACTTGTTATAAAATAAGATATTCGGCTAAAATACACAACTGTTTGCTCTAAATTTTTAAGTAGGGTTGCCGCCTCTTTCATAATTACAATAAAGCAAAGAATTGTTACCAATCAAGCTTATTAGCTAAAAACATAAATTATAGATTAAGTTTTTTTGAATAGAGTTGCCAACTTTCCCAAAATATTTTTTTTTAGAAAGTTGGGTGTGAGAAATATTCAAATGCGGATATTATTTGAAAAGTGTTTTGAAAAATTGAAACCAAGAAAATTTGTTTAATAAAGAGATGCCAACCATAAAAAATTTGGATGATTATAAAAAAAATAAATACCCTTTTATGTACACATAAAGCCAACCTAAAGTGAAAACTCGTATTTTTATATTCAGCGTAAGGCAAAGTTGCAAAGCCGAAATGGTGCACCGAAAATCCGATAAGGCCAAAATAATATCAAGTCTTTTAATAAAGATCGAATTCGTCTGATTCGTATGGAGTTTTGCTTCGCTTTAAAATCGCGAACTGTTGTGTTCAAAGTTTGGCGAAATACTTAAGGAAAATGGCTATAAAAAGTTTCTCTCTTCTCCGGTAAAATTTGTAAAAATGAACTTAACAACTGTACACTCTAATGCAGCGATATAATATATCAAAAATCAGTCATTTAAAATGTTTAATATTTAATAGTACTAATAAAGAATAGGGTTGCCACCTAATGAGAACGGGGCAAGTGTGCTACACAAATACAATCAAGCAAAAATGTCGTGTAGTAATGTAGTTGGCTAAAAATTAAAAATTGACTTTATATTTTTTAATGGGGTTGCCAACTATAAAAACAAAATATTATTTAAAAAGTTGGTTTCGGAAAAGAATTATTATTAATATAATCATATGCAGGTTTTAATTGAAAGATATTAAAAAAAAACTTTAACTGATAATGCTTTTAGATAAAGTATCCACCTGCAAGAAAATATAATAATTATATAAATTATTTTATACATATACTTTAAAATATATTCAGAGTTTTTTCATCTAAAATGTTGTTGTAATATTATAAAAATTTCTTAACAAAACTTAATCGAAAATTTAGTTTAGCTTCGATTAAATTATTTCGATCAGGTAAATCGAATTGTTTTTGGTTCTTCACATCGTGAGAACTCTACTTATTTACTCAACGATTTCCTTAAATTTGGGTTCGATAAGTGGGTTGCTAAATAAAACACTCAGCAATAATGCACAAGTTGGAAAATTAAAAAGAAAACAAATAATTTGCGTCAGGTGTTTAAAAGTCACAAAGCGGTCATACGCGGCAACCATTACATCTTCGAAAAAATGGCACATATAATTTTTCAAAGATGTCTTTTTCGTTTCGAAATCTAGGAGATCTTCAACCTTCAGTCGCTTATTAAAGTTTAATTAAAAAACATTTCCAACTTTGCCCATTAAATTCATCTGGTCACACCAAAACCACACCACAAACTCAATCGATCATAATGAGTTTAAAATGCCGCGCGAACTTTAAATGCTCATTCGTTGTATCTGTAATTGGTTTTAAAATGCAATTTAATAAAGTTAGCACTGCCGCAACAACAAAAACAGGCAACAACAATAAAATGAAGTCAGGAAATATCGGCAAATTTGATAAACTGGCATGAAAAACATTTAATGCCCTTTATGCGTGCCTTTTTCCTCGAGAAACGAACTGAAACCACAAACTGAAAATATCAACAAAAAAAGCTTAAAGTATTCACTCATGCGGTAACTGTTTTAAATAAATGTTTAACCGAAGATATTTATTTATTTGAGGGTGTGAAATTTGGTGATGTAATTAATTCGATTGGATACTAAATATTATTGGCTTGCCCTTTCTTAATATAGAATTTTTTCCAATCGAATAACGCTTTAAAACTATGAAATTATTTTACCAAATTAGTTAATTTGTCTTCAGTGGCGGAATTTGCCGAAATACGCAAAGCCTGCCTTAAAAACTGGTTTCTTTTGTATAAGAAGCCGTAAATAAAAAAGTCATTTAAAATATTCGAACACATTGCAGACTGCAACAAAAATTAAGAGGAATAAACCCTTCATCGCTTTTCAATGCAAAATAGGAAGAGGAAGTGGAGGAAAAATGCAGAAAAGTAAGTGCGAAGAAAAAATAACAGTCGGAAAAGTTGACGAAAAGTAAAAAAAAAATAGATAGCAGTAGTCTGTTCCAAATTTAATTTATAAACTAATACTCTACACAGCGACATTAGGGTGTCCCAGAATTTTTTTTTTCGGGAGTTTGAAAATTTAATAATCATCATTTGGCCTCGCCATCGATACGGCGATTAGCAGAACTTCGTAATGGGATGCTACAGGATTTCTATTGCGTCATAGACGAGTGACGATAGTAGGATTTCCAGACATCAATGGCTTGAGTTAAATATTTTAAAGTTATCAAATTACAAATAAATTTTATTGGGTGAAATGAGATTAGGTGAGTTAAGGCGAGTTGAGGTGAAAAAAAGTGAGTTCGGGTGAGTTTAAGTGAGTTTGATTGTGGTGAGGTAAGTTACGGCGCGCTAAGGTGAGTAGATGTAATTTGAGGTGAAGTGAGTTAAGGTGAAATGAGGTGAGCTAAAATAAATTGAAGTGAGCTCAGGTAAGTTAAGGTAAGTTTAACTGAGGTGAGTTAAAGTAATATGAGTGATATAACGTGAGTTGAGATAAGGTGAGTTGTAGTGAAGTGAGGTGAAATAAAGTGAATGGAGTGGAAGTCAGTCGAATTAAGGTGCGTGAGTTTGGATGATGAGAGTCGAGATGTGTTGTAGTGAAGTGAGTTAAGTTAAAGTAACATGAGGTGAGTTGAAGTAAGATAATTGAGTGAGTTTAATTGTGGGGAAGTAAGGTGAGCAACGTAACATGATATAGCATATCTTTTTCTTAAGTTTTATCCTCCTCTATCTTTCTCCCTATCTCTATTTGTGTCTGAATCTCAATCTCCATCCTAGTATTTATCTTTTTTCTTTAACACTATCCTCACCTTTATCTTTGTTTTTATATTTATCTGGATCTTCATTCTTTTCCTCATCTGCGTATTCACCTTCACTATTCCCTTTTACTTTCCTTGTATCCTTATCCTTGTATTAATCTTAAACTAAATCTTATTTTGAAACCGCTGCTTAGCACTTTTCTTTAATTTAGTATCAATATTACAACATACACTTAGGAGGCATTTTCGTTTCCTCCATTTCCATTGCATTCGCCATTGAGATTTTCAATTCACTACCGCCGCTAAAGAAGTGCCACTTCAAAATGTTTTCTAATATTCTTGAACAGCCTAATGTAGACATATACATATGTATATTGATATCTCTTCTATAGCATTGCCCAGACTTGCATTGAGAAAATGTAAAAAGTGGTGTGGCCGTAAAATTCACAAAAAGGAGAAAACTAACAAGAAGTATGCCAAAGTGAATTGAAGTAACTGTAGCACAACTTGAGTACGATAAAAAAAAGCATAGCAAACTCAGACAAGTGTCCCATGGTACCAATCGAAATATTTTTTTTTATCGAAAGCGCACTGATGCCTCACTTACAGTTGGCTGACTGCATCAAGTTGGTTACATTTGGTTCTGTAGTCGGTCAGCACTTCGGCCTGGCCATTACTGCAGTACCGTCAGTGTATAGGTGGTCTCAACTCTAGATATTTGGCTGATGTCCTTTGCTCTTGCTGCCATCTTGTTGCATTTTACCGCAAATAAATTAATTCGAGTAATATTAATTGACAAAATTACGCAATCAAGAATTGGCAATAGTGACTATCAAGAAGCCTAGACACTAGGTATATTTGATTAAATAACATGAATTTTGTAGTGAGCGTATAGCAACAATTTGTGGTAGTTATTGGATTGTGGGTTTCACTGTTGTTGCTTAGAACACTACAATAAAGATAGACAGAGCGGCAAAGAGACTTCGGCAAAGGCTGCTTAATTTAGAGAGTACTTAGAAAGCTGAAAAGACATAGAACCACTCTCACAAATTAATTTGTTGCCGGTATTGTAATCAAGTCAAGTACATACATATATATGAATGGGGTTATTGCTTCTTGGCATGTGCAAAGAACTACGCTTGTTGGAATCATTGGGATGAAGGAATATTCCTGCTCGAATACTAGGCGTTAAGCCCAGCGCCGCAATAACAATAGTTTCGGTCAGCTTTCCTTTAACTTCCTTCGTTTGACATCCGTATATTGTAAGGCTTCATTTAACTTCTCACTAAATTGAACTGCTCCTTTTAAACTTTCTGCTATTCACTTTAAAAATATTTTATAAATAAAGCTTATCTACTAAAATTTCTCTCTTCAGAAGTCTTTTAGAAATAAAGCTTACTTAAAAATCTCGTATAACTGTCCCAATGAATTGATTTCTAATTACCAAACAGATGGCGACTCTCATCAAAAATATTAATAAATAAATAAAGTCTTCTTCAGCTATTTTCTATTGGCACCTAATTATACTAAAAAGTTTTAATTAACCTATCAATTTAATCGATTTTAACCTTTTGAACGGGTGGCAACTCTGTTCCAAAATATTTTATGAATAAGGATTACACAAACCTCTCTCGTTTGACACCCATTTTTAAATTCGTAACGTAAATTTTTAATGAATTAATTTTGAATTTCTAAACAGGATGTTAACTTTTTGAACAGGTGGCAACCCGCTTCCAAAATGCTTAAAAAAAAGCCTTTTAAACATTTCTCGTTTGACGCCCATATAAGAATATATCGTTTAATTAATTTGTTGGCCAACTTCTAAACAGGTGGCAACCCTCTTCATAAAAATTTCCGAAATATACATTTATTATACTCATTTCGTTTCATGAGTATGTATATTAAAATATATAATCTAACTTGTTAATTAACTAGATGTTTACTTTTTGAATAGGTGGCAACACTTTTGTAAAAAATATTTCGGTAAAAATCGTTTTTGAACTCACGAAACATCTCACTTCTGAGACAGTGCCGACTACGATGCCAACCAGAGGCATAGTTCTCATTTTTTCTTCGTCTTTTACTACTTTTTGGAACTGCAACCTTTGGTAGACTTGAATCGAGTCTGACAATTAAAATTGACAGTTGACAGTTGACTCTCTCTTTACATGTTTCAACGTACATGTTGTGCATATGACCATACTTACTTACTAACGTAAATCGACGAATTTGTGTATGGGGCATTCCAGCATAATTCGGACACCATTTGGCTTTTGCATTTCCGGTTTTTGTTTCATGTTATAGAACCAATTAATGCAGGGTGTGATTTAAAAAGCAAATTGATGACAGGTTTTTAAAAAAAATCTTTAATAAAATCAGTTAGTACGGGTTTTTTGGAAATCAATATTTAATATTTTTTTTTTTTTTAATTTATTAGAAATTTTATAGAAATACGGGTTTGAAATTTTTTCGATTTTATATGTTTCGAGAAGTGTTTTGAAAAAGAAAATGTTTTCAAGTTTTTTTCTTATCGATATATCGGAAACTGCTGAACCTTCCAATTAGTAGTATGTATTACATAAAAAATAATGAAAAATTCGCAGATGCAAAAACCAACTGGTGTCACAATTAGTTTGGAATGCCCCTTTATATTTTTCTGTATGTATGTAATAATATATTTGACTTGCTCTGTATTTGCATGTGTGCTTTATATTCTCATATAAGTGCAATACTTTTGATGACTTAACCCCTCATTAGAAGACGTCCATTCCATTTGTACGCCAAGTTGAAATGTCGGCATAGACAAAAGTGCGACTAATTGCGAAATAGTTCAACACAAAATGAAAAAGAAATGCGGAGATAAAAAGGCAAATGTATAAACAAATAACACCCGCACACAGCTACAGCCATACACACATACATACTCGTATATAACTAAAGCAGTGGACAACTGCGGCAAAGTAAGATAAACCAAAGAAGAACTACTGCTTAGGAAATAAATAAATGACAGTCACTGCATATAAGCAGCGGCTACAAAAGCCGAATAAGAAGGGGCGGGCAGTCAGCGGACAAAGTGGGGTAGGTGGCGGGCGGGAAAAGTTTTAGTTGGAGAGGGAGGGATTAGCTGCGCTAATGTCAACGTGAATGAGTGTAGGTGCAAATTTGTTGTTGCTTGCTTCATTCCTATGTAGGCACATTAGGGCGGGTAAATTTTTTCGACAATAGGCGCGTAGCATAGGAAGATTCTACGCGTTATTATAAGCAAATCTGCTGAAGAAAACATGAGTCTTAAATCAATTTGGAGTTTGCTAAATTGAAAAAATAGGTTCCGTTTACTTAGAATTTTGCTGTAGTGTCATAAAGAAGTGCTTAAATTTTGTATAAAAACATGCTCAATTTTTTGAGTGACTGCAATCAATTTGATAATAAATTTTAAATGAAATGGAAATGTTTAAAAAAAATTTATTTTGTATTGATATTTAGTTGTATGAAAAAAAAATTAAATAGGTATACGTTTTATTTAAACACGTAAGTAAATGTGCAAATTTTCACTATTGCGACCTCTGGCGGAGTATAGGAAAAAGAAAGAAAAGACAGTCCAGAAATAGATTCCTCATACCTAAAACCCCTTATAGTATGTTTTATACAAAATTTGAACACTACTTTACGGCGCACTACAGCATAATGCTAAGTAAAAGAAACCTACTTATTTTCGCAATTTGGCAAACTTCAAATTGATTTTAGACCCATAGTTTCTTCTCCAATTTTGCTTAGAATTACACGTACAATCCTCCTATGCTATACGCCTTTTGTCGAAAAAATCTCCCACACAAATTGACCCGCCCTAATGCACATATGAACGTATACTCGTAAGTTGATTTGTATAGGAATATATGTATGTATGTACATGTGTTAAACGCTCGCTGTACGATGGGACTTGAGAGATAAAGTTGACCTCGCTTTACTTACAAAAGCACACTGATTAGAATATTAGAGACTAAAGGCGTGAAGACATGCACGCTAATGAATATAAGAAAAACTAGAACATTTCAAAGCTGGTAACGGCAGAAGTTATTTACCAAGAGGCTAGTGTTGCCATTTGAAAAACAAGTTATAAGTTTGTTTTGAATAATTATAATTTATAAAAAAATTAAAGCTATCAAGAAAAAATTTCACTAATACATACAATTAAAAAATCAAAGTAGAAAGTGGGTCATCTGTAAAATTTAGAAAATTTGTTTTCTCTAGATATATTTAACTCTAATCATAAGGATCTTTTTGACCCTTCTTTAGAAAAAAAGGTTAGTGGAAAGTTCTGGGAAAAATGCAGTAAAAAGGTTAACGAGTTTTACAAAGATGTGCATTCGAAAGAAGCAACCCGAAGTATTTACGAAAAAAAGCTGTGTGTGGTTCCCACGTGCGACTGAAGTGAAACTTCTTCTTCTTAACCATATACCTCACCCTATTATATCTGTTGCATTATATTAAAGCAACTTAAGTGACTTTGGATGGTTTGAAACTGAATTAAAAATTTGTAAATTTCGCTGAAGAAAATTTATATTTTTATCAAGCTTATACTAAGAGAGCATCTTAAGCAACACCTATGGCTAGGTAATCGTAAAAATATTGCTTGGGAATCCCATATAATATTGCTTTATAGAAAAAAGGCCTATGTCGATATAATTTGCTTTAATAAAAGGCCACAGATATGTACATTTGTATGTAGGAGTATTTTTTCTGCATGAAAAGCAACAATTGTCTTCACATAAATCTTAATCGTAGTTTTAATCTTAACTCTAATCTTAACCTTAATCTTAAGATTCTTAACCTTACACAATAATCTTAATCCAAATCTTAATCGTGATCTTTACTTTAATCTTAATCTCTTATTCTTAGCCTTGGTATTAATCTTATTTTTTATCTTAATGTTAATCTTAATCTTAATCCGCATAATAATCTTAATTTTAATTTAAATCTTAATCTAAATCTTAAAATTCTGAAACTTAAATCTTAGTCTTAATCTTAAAGTATATCTATTAGTATTCGAGAGGAGTTCAGTCTGGAAGTTGTAGTGCGACACATGATAAGTAACAGAGGAAAAGAGGTACCAAAACCTGAGGACTCTAGGGAGAAAGAGACTAAGCGGCGCTGATTAGCGGTGCTATCCACTGTGGCCCCGTGGAGTGTGGAATTTTTCGCACAACAGGGTAACGCGCTTCCACTTTGTCCATACAGGAATTTTATAAGCTAAGTCTATGCACAGCTTAGTAAGCACAGAGCGCACAGAAAAAAGGCGCTATTCATCAATTGAATAGTTAAATTATCTCAAATTGCAGTACGATTAAAGCTTTAGTCTTCATTTTTTTTTTTAAGTAAAATTATGTGCCTAAACACATCTATGTATTGCTACAATAAAATTCTCTTATTAAGCAAAATACAATTACTTTTCTAATAATCTCTTCTTCAATGTTCTGCGTTCTGTCATTTAAACAATAATAATCAACTGCCATCAATGAATGAGTAAATTTTCTAAACAAAAAAAAACTTGAGAAATTACGCAAGTTCTGCTTATTCTTAGGCACATGCATGTATGTACATACATATGTATGTGCGCACATCGTACGTGCATGCATAGTTGAAGTAAAATAACTGAAGTTGAAATTACCACTTTAATAAATAGGTTTGAACCCACTTATGTATGTTTCGCATCTACTATTTTCCAAGATGATTTTGTCATTTTGGTGCTGCTTTGACGACACTTTTGCCGGCTACGCTCTGCGGTGAAACTCGTTGGTCTTCTTTCTAAAACTTAACATTTATTTAATTTAAATGCTATTAAGTATAATATGCGAGTAGGTATATATGTATGAGCACATACATATGATTTTGTGCTAGAGCATAAGGCTGCACAGACACTTCTTCTCAGTGATCTCTCGAAAGTGTTCCGCTTAGACTAAGTTCATGGCTTCAACAGCCGCTAGATTATTTGCTCGTGTATGTACATTAGCGTGGGCCGAAAATCCGCTTTTTTAGAATATTGATTAGTAATAGCAAAAATATGGTTCACTATGCTCTAAAAACAATCTGTGTGAAATATGACAATTTTTGATCAATATCTTAGGCTTAGGCTGCTTCGGCCCTGTCTTACAAAAACTTTATGTAGCAGGCAGTCGTTTTTCTCACCCAACACAACAGCAGTTGATAATAAAGAATTAGGGCACCTCAGCAATTTTTTAAAATTCCGCCAAGCACTTCTTATGCTTCATATTTTTCAATTGGTAAATGACCAACTGTGACCAAATATATGCACAAACTTCTATGTATGTATGTATGTATGTATGCATGTATATACTTGTATCACTTGCTCAAATTTAGCAACGCCTCTGCGTATCATCTTCAGCGAATGGCCGCCTTTGAATTATTTTAGATTAGATGGAATAGAATTATTGCGTGGCTACTATTTATTCGAGCATTGTTGTTGGTTAGCAAGAGGACGCTGTAATTGAATGTAATTGAGACACTCTTTGATGAGCCCACAAGAAGCGCAAGAATAGGTTGAGTTCTAAAAGAATTGTGTGCTTCAATTGGAAAAGTATTCATGAACATAGTAGATGACTATAGTATATCGATATGTACAACATTAGGGTGCATCATTCTCTATAAAAAAAGAAATAAAATCGGTACTGTTTTCCCATCAGAAATATAAAATTTATTATGTTTTAAGATTTTCGCGAATATGTTTCGGTGAAATATTTAGATTTACGTGAGCTGCACCAATTTGAAAATGGCTGCAAAAATCGATTTGTTAAAATAAAATTGGTTTTAAAAAATATTTTTTCTGCAAAATTTTAAGCTTAAAGGGTCTGCATAATTTTTTTTTTTAAATAACCAAAATAGTGAGATTTTTGAAGATATTTTTAAATCGGTCTAGTAAATGTTAATATGTTTGCGAAATATAATGAATCTTTTAATTCCGGTTCAAAAACCGCAATTTTTTTTTTTGCTAATCCACCCTAATGTACATATGTCTTTACATTTATGTTTGCGCAAGTATATATACACTGTCAAATTTGCGTGAGCGTATATTTTAGATTTAACTTTTGAGAAGCTATTGCGCAAGAATGGCGGCAACGTCAAAATGGAATTTTTGTTTTCAGTTAGCCACACACAATGTATGGTTTTTTGTTTGTGCTTTTGTTGTGTTTTTTTTTTACTCTCGTTAATTTTTCCTTCTATTTCTTCTTTTTCTAAACCATTAAAGTTGGGCAAAAATGCACTTGCCATCAACTGGGGCACGCATGCAATTGGGTTAATGTGCAAAACGCAGCACATAAAATTATTTTTGCTTAAGAAATTATAGCTTTTGTAAACATTTACGAGCTAAATGTGCGTTGAAAATTCTGATTTACTTAAGGAAAATGTATGCTAAAGTATTTGGTTTTTTTTTGTTGCTGCAAAGTAAATTTAAAATTGCAAATTTTTAGGGTGGCAATGTTGTTTTTTTTATCAGATCGTATGCTACATATATGCTAAAGACTCATGTAAAATAATTCATGCAGTTTGCAGATTTGTTGATTTATTTTAAAGGGTTGGTTTAGAGGACAAAAGTCGTAAAAATTGGCAATTTTAGCAACTAACCTGAAAGGCCTTTTTGTTTTTTCAAAAGGCTTATTGAAAGATCTGCTAAAGAGGAGGTATTAGGGATATGCTGTTTGTCTTTTAGCAATAAGTTTTCTAAAAATTTTAATAAATAAAAACTATATATTTTCTTTCTGAAACAACAGTCATTAAATAGAAATGAAATTTAACTAAAAAAAAAATAAAAAGAAAATAAGTTTCTAAAAGTTATTTGAAACTAAAAAAAAAACATTTTGCTTTTTAAAACAATAAAATCTAAAAATTAAAAGAAAAACAAGTTAAAAAAAATAAATTAAAAGAAGAAAAAAAAACCAAAAAATAAGTTTCTAAAAATTAAATGATATTAAACAAATATATTTCTCTTTTAAAACAATAAAATCTAAAATCTAGAAAAAACTTATTTAAAAGTAAAAAAAATTAAATAAAAAAAAATAGGGGCTGACGGAAAATCGTTCCACAATGCGTCATACTCCTACCGCATCGGAAACAACAACAATGAAAATGAGAATTAAAAAAAAATACATAAAATATGTTCCTAAAAATTAAATGATATTAAAACAAGTAAGAAAGTCTAAGTTCGGGCGGACCCGAACATTAAATACCCGGCGCAAGTATTAAATATATGTTTTCCTCCTTTCCGAAAGCTACCGCTACATGATAAGCCAGGGTGTATACATTTTAAGTAAATTAGCGTCCTTAAATTTCGAAATATTGACGTTTCGAGCATTTCTAAAATTTACCGTTATATGAAAAGCCGTAATTTTAGTCCGATTTCAATAATTTTGAACGTTTTGCTTTTATGTGACAAGCACAATAACCATACCGAGTTTGGTACAAATTGGTAGAACGGTTACCGAGATACATATATGTGATCATAAGTGGGCGGTGCCACGCCCATTTTCCAAAATTTTATGATAAGCGTATTTCCTGATAAAGAATTGTTGCAAGCATCAATTTTGAATAAATTAGCTTCAATATTTACGGATTTATCGAAGATTATGTATTTCCCCAAATTACCGTTATATGGGATGTGGGCGTGGTTATTGTCCGATTTTGCCCATTTTCAATACCATCCCTCCTACGCCCGAAAGAAGTACACGTACCAAGTTTCGTTAAGATATCTTAATTTTTACTCGAGTTATCGTGTGCACAGACGGACGGACAGACGGACGGACAGACAGTCACCGCTTAATCGATTTCTCTCTTCATCCTGATCATTTATGTATACATTTGTCTATATCTATCTCGATTCGTTTTGCCTGTTACAAACAACCGTTATGTGAACAAAGTTATAATAATTCTATTAAAACAATAAAATTCTATTTAAAACAATAAAATCTTAATACCAAGCCAAAATTAAATAAAAAAATAATTAAACTAAAAAATTCACTGCCCGAGGATTCGAACACTGGATCTCTCGAATGCCACGTCAGCGCATTGGTCACTCGATCATTTCTAGAGTTTAGTTACGTCAACTAATTATATCGTCACTAGAGACGAATAAAGGCGCGCTAGTGTTTCGACGTCGAAAAAAGACGCATAAAAAAAATTTTACGAAAAAAGGCGCTTTATAAAAACTTCGGCGAAGAAAGACGCGTAACCTAGTTGACGGCGAAGAAAGACGAGTAATCATAGATTTATACTTGGCCAAGGACTGTCACTTCAGCATTATCCGCCAAAAACTCTTTACGGAATCTACATACTATTACAACCGCAAACATAGTTGACCGCGAAAATAAGTTTACGCGTCCTTCTTCGCCGTCAAATATTTTAACACGCCTTTCTTCGCCGTAAAGTTTTTTTTATGCGCCTCTTTTCGCGGTCAACTTTTGAGCTGGTGCCTTTATTCGTGTCTAGTGGCGATATGTCTTTCAAAACATAATTTGGTTATATGTAGCTACCATATTATGTGTCGAGAGAAATGTATTTGGATGAGTTTTTTCTGAGTGTACTGATCGAATCATACCAGTAGTTTCTGGCATAAAACGGCACGCACTTGTAGTAAATGGTTTCTGAGAGGTTCAGCCATGGTGGCGTATAGCAAACTCCTTTAAATTCGATCGAAATAGATGGAAGTTTGCCAGTTCTAAAGCCACACTGATAAGGCCCACTCAGTTCATTGACGGCGGTGGGCTTCAGCCTCTCACACAATATGCTCGATAAGACCTTGTAACCTATGCTTAGAAGGCTGATCCCGCGGTAGTTGGCCCGAATGGCAGAGCCACCTTTCTTGTGTTTCTTCATCTTACCATATTTTGCATAAGGGCTTCACCTTCATAGTTGCCACAATTGGTAACTTTCTAAAGATAAAAGCAGGTTTTTTTGACAGATATCCCATTGAAACTTATATCAAAAAGCTGTTTTTAACTTTAGAGTCGACTTTATTTTGACTATAACTACGGGCCATAGATTTTAACTTCTGTGCTAGAACTAGGAGTTCTTGATAAATAATCAAAAATTGACAAATTATAAAAATATTGAATTTATTAAATAAGTGCAAAGAACCGGGCTGTAAGTAGATACACATTTGTTATGAAATATAGCAGTTTTATTCAGTATATTTTTTTCTCAGTGAAGAAATGAAGATTTTAGTTGTGAAGTTTTGTTAACTTTTGGTAACTTTTCTTGAGAGATTTTGGTAGAAAAAAATTTTGGCGAGCGGCAACCATGTTCACCTTATCAGCTCCTCGCCACCATACTTGAGTTGCTCAGCTGGCAGGCTGTCAGCTCCAACAGTTTTGTTGTTTTTGAGTCGCGTAATTGCTATTCGTACCTCGTCATAGTCAGGCGGCGGAACATCGACTTCGACTTCATCGACTGGGGGCTCGGGTTCGCCTTCTCCACATTTTTCTTTGCTGCTACCATTCATTAGGGTGGAAAAGTGTTCCCTCCTAATTTAAATACCTTCTGAACATCGGTTACTAGGTCGCCAATGTTGTTCTTACAGGAGTACGCCCTGGTCTTGAAACCTTCCGTAAGTCGCCTAACTCTCTGGAACAATTTTCGGGATTTCTTCCTGTCGGCCAGCATTTCAAGCTCTTCGCACTCCAAAATTTCGGCCTCTTTCTTCTTATTGCGGAAAATAGGACTCGCTTCCCTCTTCAGTTTCAGGATTTTTGGAATAAACATATATTCCATTATCCATACATATGCAATAGAAATATTATTTAAGGTTGTTTAATAAATAATTATGTAAAATGGTAACCCTATTAAAAATAAAAATTCCTTCAATACCTTAACTTTGACACCCTGGAGCGGGTATACATGGGAAAATGGAAGAACGCACTTCGAAAAGATGTGCAGCAGTGCATTACAAGAACGCAGACGCGGCTCGTACAGTCTTTTGCAATTTCGAGCTATGCAAAATTATTCATTCATTTATTCATTTAGACTGCCAGTCAGTTAGGCTGTCAATTTAATTATGAAATGAAAATAATAAAAAACAAATGCTTGCAATAAAAATTGGGTCAGATTTATCGGCGGTCCCAGAGAGAGACTTGCAGCTAACAAGCTAACTGCGTTGCCAATTGCTATTGTTGTTGTTGTTGTTGTTGCCTACTGCTAACTATTAGCGCGCTAATGTTGTCTTCATTTGCGAAGATTGCACATTGCGTTTGAGAACAAACACACACTCACGCATTTGATGGCAACTGACAGCGGCTGCATGGAGCAGTGGTGGCCCACGAAGACGACCGCCGCCCGCCAAGCCAAGCAAATCGGTGTAGCTGGGGGCTGGGGCTGAGACTGTGTATTATTAGAAAATTGCAAATGACGACTGAAACGACACAATAACTACAGCAGCAGCACCAGCAATAACAACAATAAAAGGAAAAGAAGTATTAGGGTGGTCAAAAAAAAACATGTATGTGAAAAAAAGTAAAGTCCGAATTTTAAGGCTCGCATCCCTAGGATTGTTTTATATCTAAAAAAATATACCACTGTTTTTTTTTTTATTTCGCGATCAATAAAATATTTAGTGGTCGCTCAAAGCGCTCAAAGTTTTTTCAAATATTTTATATGGAGAAAAAAATGCCTCGTAGAAATGGTATAGAATTCTCGAAAGCCAATATTTTTAATAATAATACCCAATTGTTTATTTAACGATTTTTTAGTACTAAAAATTTTTGATGGCTGCCCCCTTGCATTTTTTGGGTTTTCGATAGAAAAAAATTTATATTAAAAAATTGTTAAACAAACAATTGGGCATTATTATTGAACGTCTCCTAAAGAGAAACAGAGTTTTCCGATAGAAAAATACTGATTTTCAAGAATTCTATACAGTTTCTACGAATTTTTTTTTTCCTCATATAAAATATATGGACAACTTTGAGCGCTTTGATTTAAAAAAAAAAAACAGGGATGTATTTTTTTCGATATCGAACAATCCTAGCAGTGAGAGCAATAAAATTCCGACTTAACTTATTTTGCACCACCCTAATGTACATAGAACCCACAGCCCGCAATCGACAATCGACGAGCAGCAATGCCAGCAACTGTCGTGGCAATCAGGGCAATAATAATGCCAAATGATGCGGGTAGATAAGAAAGCAACATGATGGCGGCAAACAACAACAATAACATCAGCCATGGAAAAAAAAGAAACATTGACAACAAGACAGCCAGAAAAGAAGCTGAAGATCAATTACATGCAACAATAACAAAACAACAAAATGCGCTCATCAGTTGAACGTCATTTGCGTCTCGAGGTTCTATTGAAGACTCGCAACGCGTCGACGCTCATCTCATTTCCAGCTACTAATTTGAATCAATGAAGCAGAAGTCTGCGAAGCGAGCAAATCATTGGATTTCAGCGTTCTTTCATTTGTAAATAAATAAGCAAAATGTTAGCAGTAGGAGTACAATTGGAAAAGTTTTCCATGTGCGAGTGTCTGTCTGTTTGTAATTTTTTCGATGGTAATCACAACGTTGAAATCGCGATTAGAAAAGCAGCACACTCACACATACTTGGAGGAGCGCGGCCAAGATATACATACATACATACACATCTTGTGAAAAGAAAATTTCTTATACTGACCAGCCAGTAAACCTTTAGTAGGTCAACTGATGGAAACCGACTGGTTCAGTAACTAGTACAAGCTGATGTAGAGGAGCATCAGTTGGAAAATTTCGAAAAAATTTAGGTTATAGCCCAGGACTGTAGTTGCGCCTAAAAAGATTATCGAAATCACTAGGCGGACCAAATCCATTAGCTTGGCGTGGTAGGCGGCGGCAGAGGGAACGGCGCCATCTCCAGATAGGAGTGAAAATGGGTGGCATAGAAACATCTCATCGGGGTTGGAGAAGATGGGCTTGGAGCTAAGCTTTACTCACGTGCTCGAGACTAGTTTCCTGCCGAACTGAGGAAATTTTCAGGTACTGTAACCGAAATCTTGAGACTCAAGGATTGTCGGGTTCGTGAATACCGAGATAATCTATTGGCAAACGCTGAGTCTGTCCGATCCAAAGTCACTCCGTCTTCTGACCTATTCAAAGGAGGAATCAAGTATTGCTGTGGAAATGTAGTGCTCAGTGGTGTCCAAGGTGACGCCAGAAGATATGGCTCTCAGTCTCTGGAGCACCGAGAGCAGAGCAGAGGTAAGAAACAACCATAAGCATGGAGGAGGATTATCTCTCGGTCCTATTGCTGGTGGTCTTGCCTCTTTCTAGATGGCCGCTACCACCTTTGGTCGGATTTTCAAGACGTTAAGGGATTAGCACAGTTGTATAAGACTCTGGGGAAGATTATACTCCAACACTTGGTATCCGTCCATCAGTATTTTGCTCCATCTTTAGCGTTTGAAACCTCTGACGTATTTCTGAATCAAAATTTATAGCTGAGCAGCAGCGTTATCTCTGGAATCATGACGAAGGTGCTTAGCAGTAAGGCATTGTTACAGTTAGCCTGAAGAGCGCGACCGAAACACTCTAACTGATGTCTATCTACATGCACCATGACACCGAGGTGGAAGCATCTTAGGCGCACAAAGTTCAGGGTCATGATATCGCCTGTGGCCAAATCGCGAAACTCTATAAGGGGAAGTTCGACTAAGCAATATTTGGGAGGGGGTTAAATGCAATAACTCTCTTTACTGGCGCTAAGGCAAATTCTCTCAAACTCCTTCCGGTTACTCCGGTCTCTTGCGATGCCCGTTATTCTATATCGCGCACAAACGTGGATGATGTCGAACAAAGATGAGAAGGCTTTGGGTGCTTTCGAGTGAACTATTCTACGTAAGATCCACGGCGCTGTTCGCGTGGACGACGGCATCGGGGAATATGGAATGATGAACTGTACAAGCTTTTTAAAGACATGCATATAGTTAAGCGTATAAAAATACAAATATGAAAAGATCCTTCGACTCCGCCACCCACGGGTGGACAACGAAAGCAATGCCGCCCACGGACATAATAAAAGGACCAAGTGCAGTTAGGGATAAATCGATACAAGTAAATCCAAGTACATACTCGATACTTTTCTCGATTTACCAAGAATTTTTGTACTCGATACTTTTTACTGCGATCCAAGTAGGTATCGAAAAAAAAGTACTTGTATTGGAAGCGCAAAACTTATTATGCTTCAGCATCTTCTTTGAAAAGCAAACCATTAGAGGAATGGGAAGATATGCACACTACATTTCCGCAGCTATATAAGGAAGCCTGTGTGTACATAACGGTTGTTGGGTCATCTGTTCCTGGCTTTTCTCAAAAACAGGTACACTTGGAAAAGTTGATGTTTTTGGGAAATATAACAAAAAAAAAGTTCTTTCCTTAAATTTATTTTATATGAAAAAAATGTATTAATCTTGTAAATATATATACTAATGTTTTTGAAATCAAATCCTATACAAAAATAATTTTTGTCTTAAATTTTTGCGTGAAAAAATATTAAACAAATTATTTTGTGAAAAGGCATTTTTTTGTGAAAAAAACAAAATAACTTTGAAAAATATGCAAAATAGTAATTCTATGTACAAGTACTCGATACCTTTCCGATACTGAGTAGGTATCGATACCTTGTTTGATACAAGTACAAGTACTGATTTGAATAATACCTTGATGGTATCGATTTATTCCTAAGTGCAGAAGGACTAGATGGACTTTTAATTGAATTTTTCGGTTCTTACGAGTATGGGAATAAAAAATGATGCGTTTAAAGCTTTTTGTGTGTTCATTTAATACTTTTTTCAGGTCAAAAAGGAAACCAATTTTAAACCTATTTTTAACGTAACTTAAAGGCCAAGGTAATTAGTTTAGCCAATTATTAACTCTTTTCTCTGAATTTCCTCGTCTCAAGAAATTTAAAATACCTTTACATTTATTTTGCTATCTCTTTTCCTTTTTCCAAAGTATGTAGAACAGTGTGCGACATTTATTCCGAAGGCGAAGTGTTTGTGTAAACCCTGATTTTTAGAAATAGGGCTCCTCGTCATCGCCTGTCCGGTTAACCTGCGTGCATCAAGTGTATCAAGTTTAGACCACCTATCGGACAGCGGATCTTTAGTGTGGCAACTGTTTAGAGGACGATGACTTTGAATCATCTCAACACATTTTGGTTAGGTTGTCTAGTTTTTTGAGGCTACGATCTTGTAGCTTTGGATCGATATTTTCAGGATTAACATCTGCTGCACACGAAATTTCCTTCTAGGCAAATGTTTTTCGCCGTAACGACGTAATTACCGTGGTATCCACTCATATGCCGCTATTAACTAGTGGGACATTTTGTAGAACATTTTAGAACACGAAAAGCCAACTGTTAGTATTCCAGTGCGCTATTATATAGTAGCTTTCCCTGCATGGTTATAATCTGCGTTGGCTGACTCGTTTTTTGGTTGACTGGTTGACTCGCTGCACTCGCAATACATACATGGATATCATTGGCGGTGGTAATTGTATGGCGGCGGATAAGCTGATGAACTTTTAGCTGGGCGGATGGATATCAACGCTGGGTTATAGTGGTTCACTGGGGGGGGCATCAAAGCTTTTTGAATTCCCGGCGACGCGGGGCTAAAGAGGTTTTCGCAGGGCATTACTGTGAATTGCTAGCTACTGGGCTAAGTTGATGAAGCGATGATGAGCCTTGCTTACAATTTAGATATTTCGTTTTCCTTCATTCTTGTGCTGCGCTGTTTCTAATGAACTGATTTTCTACTTTTCTCCCTTTTTGCTATTGCTGCTGCCATATGCCGTCAATTCTCTTAGAATTTGCATGATTGGTCTACTTTTTGCTCATTCACATAAATAGATACCTAAGAATACACATACATACATGTAGTGTGTTCTACGAAGGCATTAATTTAAGCTTGCGAGTTTCCTCGATTGCCATTTGAACACATTTCTTTGCATTGTAGTCATTTTCCTTGAAATAAGCAACACAAAGTGTCGATGATTCTTAGAAATAGTCAGCCACAAAGTGGAGTGTGTGCCGATTTCCTTTGCTAGGATCTTTTCCAGGATTTAAAAAACTGCGGACATGTGGTTAATGGTGTTTGGCTGAGAAAACAGGATCCCTCCTCTTCTGAAGTTGGCAAAGTACACTGAGCTTCCAATTTCCTGGAATGTATTTATCAGCAAAATATATAGGATAACAGCTGTTGAAAGTATGCTAAGCCGGTGTGCCGTCGGCTCCGGAGTCATTGTTGTTCTTAAGCCACATTTTTGCTATTTGCACTGCATTGGTCTGGCTTCCTCTTCATCATACGTGCAACCTGTACCACCATTCAAAAGCGTTTGCCTTTTGGCTTTGAATATGCTATGCGTTACTACTGACATGTCGCTATCGATCAGGTTTAGATGGGGTTCATCTAAAATTTTGCCGACCAAGGAATAGAGGAAAGTTTACTGAGACAGGTTTAGATCGATGAAATAGCAATACAATCCTTTGAAGTTAGTCAAGCTGAAATCAAAGCTTTTAGTAAGTTTTAGAGTTACTCTAAACACACGGATTTTCGCAGGAATGCATAAGGGACACAAATGTATTGACCATATGTACGCAGGACTTGCAGCTCGCGTAACTCATCGAACAACCCACGTTCCGAGGAATAAAATGCCGATTTATGTCGTATACTTTTTTCGAACAGTTGGACAGTTTAGACACAGTTTTATCGAAGATGAAAATAGTTTTAGGCACATGCTGGTATATTTAAAAGAAATTTACTTTCTACTCGACATCGGAATGGATAGAGTGTCCATCGGGTGAACCCTTGTTAAGAGCGGATCCATCTTAACTGCTTCTTCATTTTCTTTCATTTCATGCATGACATAAGGTATCTTATACGCCTGCGCGCCATCTGGTTTTGTTTCTGTCAACCGCCTTGAGTTCATCCCAACTTAACCCGACTTGCTTCGTCCCTCGATTGACTGTTATTCTCCATGTTTGACGGGGTCTGCCGAGAAGCATGACTCTGGCGATTAGGGGGATTCCATTCCAGACAATAATGCCGTCTTCTTTTCTCACCGAATCTGGATGTGGAGGCGCTCTATGATAGATTTTCTGAGCGACTTCTCATTGGAGATTGTTTTAAGCTAAGGAATTCGAAGTATGAAAATTAGATTGTGGGGGGGGGGGGGG
>NW_016160606.1:0-35182 GCF_001687245.7 Rhagoletis zephyria | reverse complement strand
GGGGGGGGGGGGGGGTTTCACCGCCAACCTCACCCACCTATCTGGGTAATGGAACGACCATCTGAAGATTCCAGATACCCTAGTAAATGGGATGAGAACTTAACCCATATGGGGTTCATCTGCCAAAAGCTCATAAACTCGAGAGCCCCAGATAGCACAGCATGTTATCCTCGTCCGCGAATCCGTAGTTGGAGTAAACAAAAATCCGTCGCCTTAATCGCTGTTGTGAGCAACAACTACTTCATCAGCTCCATCATCTGCTACTTAATCTGGCTACTATACACTACTTACCCCCCTCGCGCACAACTCAGTTTCGACCACAAAACGTCCGTAAGTACGTGGAGCAGGCTTAGAGCTCAACCAGCCGCCGACGTAAAATCGTAGACCGTGTCAGCTGACACGACCTATCTTATGGGATGTAACTCGCCGTTGACGTTGCTTCTCTCCTTATCTATCAGCAGCAATTTGATATATAGATACGGATGGCATGTACGAAAGGGCGCTTCGTCATTGGCTGTATCATTATTAGATTAGGGTTTTAAACTCAATCAGAAATTTATTGTACAAATGAACATTTCTAGACCAAATAGTTCAGGGATATTTCGGGACCATTTGGGGACTAGTTCACGACTATTTCAGGAATATTTGCGAAACATTTTTGGGACTAGTTTGGGATGGTTAGGGGCCTAGATGAGGAACATTTCGGGACTTGTTCAGAATTATTTTGCGACCGTTTTGGAACAAGTTAATGACTTCTCCGCCCGTTTCGGTGTCTGTTCGTAATCATTTTAGGATTTTTTTCGGAACTAGTTCGTGTTCATTTAGGTATTAGTTCAGGACCATTTTGGGATAGTTCGCGACTATTTTGGGAACTTTTCGGGTTTAGTTTGCGATCATTTCGGGACTAGTAAAGGGCCATTTCGCGAGCCTTTCTAGACTTGTTCGAGTATATTTCGGGACACTTTGAGAACCGATAAAATATATACTTAGCTGGCGTCATGCTTATGCACTACAGCGCATTAATAAAATTACGTGTAAAATAAAAATGATTCCTTTGTGTTTGAAAGCCGATGCGCATTCGTTGATTAGATCAAAAAGACCAAAGCGAAAAATTTTATTGTTTCTAAATTTACTCGAATGAAAATGCTCAGACCAAAACTGAATACTCTTCATCTTCAAAATGTATGTACGCAAACCATTTATTGCGGTCATTAATGTTGCCATCATTGTTGCCAAAGTTGCTGTTACAGCCATAAAAACGACACAGCGCACAACAACACACCGACGACGCAAAATGCAGCGCATTCACACATTTCCGCACATTAAGCAAATTTAATTGCGAATTACATACAATTTGACAAAATGCAGGCGTTGCAGCGAGTAAAGCCAACACAGCAGCCGACGAAACACCGTGTCAGACATCCTGCCATTCGGTCATATACCAACGTCCGTCGAACGGTCGTCGCAACAGAAGCAATAGCAGAAGAGCGAGCCCAACAGCCCCTCTGCAGCTGAAACTTTAGCCGGCTGAGGCTGCTGCGTAAATTTTTCACGATTCACAACAAATTACCCAAAGTACCAGGGAGCAGCTATTGTTGCGTTTGTAGGGGACGCGGGCAAACCGAAAGACCAGCACAGCACAACGCAGCGCAGTGCAAGGCAACGCAGCATATTTGTGCCAAAAATTCGCGCAAAAATCTCTTGAGTTTACGACTTTGTTATTGCTGCTAGCTAGCCGGCCGGCCAGCCAGCCAGCAAACCCCGCAGACGGGCAACCTGCGCAACCGAAAGCCAACAAAATTCACTTTTGACCACAATGATGAGTTGCTTTGCTATTTTGCCCAAAATGCACTGCCTCGCCAGGGGGAATTGGGAGCAGCAGGTTGATAAAATTTGCTTCTTTGTTGCTGCATTCAAGTACGTATCGTTTGTGGCCTGTTTTAGTTGTTATCGCATTTGAAAATGTCATTATTGCTTTGTAGTCGCATTTGCTACATATTTTCGTTATTGTTGTTATAGTCGTACCATATGAAATCTGGTTGTTATTTTTGTATTGCAATTTCATACATTGCTGTGATATGGTTGCTGCATTTTCCGAATTTCCAAGCAAAATGTTACTCAGCCGCATAATATTCTATGGGACGAAACATAAGGGAGGCTAGGGCCTTGCTTCCTCTATTATTTCTGCAACGCTTTAGTCAATCATGAGTAAAAAAGAGAAGATCGATTTATTTTATGGCAAAGCAATGTAAATATTTCGAGCTTTTCCACTTGCGGAGGATCTACGCTTTACGATCGGATCAATCGCTGTAATATTTGGCTTTTGTTGACAGTCGAACATGGTGCTGTCACCTCAATTGCAGTTCCAAGTACCAAGTGGCCAAATACGTTCAGATCTTGTTGGGCCATCGCATTTAATCACCATCGTCCGTTGCGTAAATTTTTGCAAATTTTATTCTCTCGCTGCCACTTAAAAATGGTGCGAATGGGGTTTTTCGTCATTCAAAATACAAATAAATCTTTTACTTTGATAAAATGAAAAAAGACAGCATAAATCAAGGCATGTCCTAAGAAGAAAACAAAGTAGGCGTATAAACGTCCCTGCTAATCCTCCGACCTAAACTAACTTGGTAGAGAATGATGGAAAGCTTTCAATGCTACCAAACGCGATGCCGTAGAATCATCTTGGGCGCACTATACATCGGTACTTAACATTTAAAAGAAAGCTAATTGGAAAATGAAACGTAGCTTGTGAATAGACTTCTGCATTGACATAGAGGTTACATCCGAAGCCGTTAGGCTCCGAAAGGTCCTCGCAAAATCACCTGTATTCAAAAGGATGATGGGTCGCTGAAAAATCTGTGGGGTTATATCTAATTTCAAGCTATATTGGTCGCGAGGATTAGATGAAGTATATCCGATCCATCTAAAACATACCATGGAACTTACAAAACCATGACTAAAAACCATCTTCTCTAGCTGCCTAAGAGTCTACGTTACATTACCGGCATCTGAACAGAAGTCAAGGTAGAGTGTTCTTACCGAAAGGAAGTAAATGAAATGACCATGAAGATGGTACAACGACGAAACCGGTTTGTCTCCAAACCAAATTTGACAAGGGATGTCGGAAATTCGCCCCTAAATACATCATACGTCCATTCATTAGTTTTTAGAACAAATTTGCGATCACTTCTTCGAGTCCATGACCACTGTACCTAGAACGCAACCAGCCAGTTGGTCGCACTTGTCGTAAAATGTGCCAAATTCACAAAAACGCATGAACTTTACGACCCAACTTTGTGGCACGCTAATGCGATTGCATGTTGGCGTAAATGCAAAGTCAGCTGCAACGGCCAATAAAATACGAGGGAGGAATGACAGGTGACTTGCTGTGTAATGTGGGCCATCAAGCAACATAAAATCTATTCTATTTGCGGCTAAACATTGTCCGATTGCTGCTAGAAGCAAATAAATACCAGCGAAGTAAACGAAAAGTAAATCTTTTGACATGCAAACATCAGAAGCGGCAATATTTATGCCTAAAAGTGGCGAAAATTTTCCACTAACTCATAAAAACTTTACCAAGGAATCAATGGTACTTCCCACGCTTTGGCGGGCTATTAATTTATTTCGATTTTTGTGCGTTAAATTATTTGCTTTGGCACTTTTTTCGCCTTTTTTTTGGGCAGGCAGTTGGGCTTCGTACTGACCTTGGGCTTGAGCCAATTGTCGTTGGCCCTCTAGACGACAATTTTCGTGTTTTCAAGTGCAATGTCTGCGCATGCGCCCCTGCCTTACCGCGCTGTCTCAATTATACGAGTGTACTGTTCCTCTACTAAGACCACACGCTCGCCGGACGTGCCTTTCTGTTAACGCGACGGTATTGTCCGATGTGTACATACAATTTCTCAGCCATGTCTTTCCTGCCTCTAGTTAGGCCACTACTTTGTTTGGACTTAGTCAGCGCTTTGTTTTGGCGTGGTCGTTATTGACTTGTGTCGTCGAATTTCGTACTTCAATTGCTAATCTATGTAATTATAATGCATTTCACGTGCGTCAATTGTTGTCCATTATCAGCAACGTGTTCGATGTGACGCGGCGACAACGTTCAATTGACAACAATACTTACGATATTCAAGGTTAATGGCGCTGCTGTTTTAAGTCGCAACAAATTAAATATCGGATTCAATAGCAGAGTTACTAAGTAACATACATGCATACGTACATATCGTGGGGAAGCATGCATACTAATTTATGACTGCTTATAAGTGAGTTATACATACATAAGTATGTATGTGCTGTTGTTGTTAAAATTACGTATAAAGAATTATTTTAGCATGTGTTTTCAGACTATTTATGTCAGAGGTTTGATCATTTGAGTACTCATTAATCAGTGTTCGATTCTGAATGAATATTTTTGTATTGAAGACTCATGATGGTGAGTGGGTTTTCCCATCAACTTCTGGAGGCCAAATCCTCAGATCTTTTAATTTTTAAAAAGGTGGCAACCCTACTAAAAAAATAACACATTTTTGAATATCTAGAGGAAAAGCACTTTCATTTGACACCTAATTGTTGTATTCCAACCAACCGCCCATATCTTATAACATTTCGCACAGGTGGCAACTTTCCTTGAAAAAAATAAAACCTATTGCGCATCTGAAGGCCCTTTCATTCGACACCTCGTTTTTTTTTAAATCAATGAACTGTGAAAATCTGATGTAATTAATACAAAACACCTTCACGTGTTTTTTGTGAAGTGGTAATTTTTAAATAGATGGAAACCCTATTAAAAAAAATTAATGCTTATTGTCCTATCACTTAGTACCTCATTTCTTAATCCAACGAACGATGAATATCTTATAATTTTTAAAAAGGTGGCAACCCCACTCAAAAAATAACACATTTTTAACCATCTAGAGGCCAAGCCCTTTCATTTGACATTTCACTTTTTGTAATTCAACGAACGGATCTAATAAGTTTTTAGACAGGCGGCAACCCTATAGAAATTTTAAGTACTAAAGATAATACCCCTATCGATTCAAATGTTATTAAACAAAATCTCGTCCAAATCCGTTTAGTAGTTTTCGGGAGAAAAATTAAATTCCATTAACTTGATTAGATAAAAAATATTACAAAATGGCTTTCAAACGAAAAAAAATTTAAGACGCGTCACTTTCAAAATTATTTTAAAGAAGGTCGCCACCTTTTTTAGTGATCGAATTCGTTTTAATTGATCACATAAAAAGAAGATTACAATATGGGTGTAAAACGAAAGCGGTTTAAAAAGTCTTAACTCCAAAAATAATTTGAATGGGGATGTCACCTGTTTTACATATATATCGAATAAAGATTCATTAAATTTAGTACACGGTTAACTGAAGTCTATATACATATGTATATAAAGTTAATTTGGTTAGCGCTTGACATCAGCGAGTAGAAGGTTTATGCAGGGAAAGCTAGGGCTAAGACGAGAGATGCCACCTGTTAAAAATTGAAACTCAATTAAGTTATCTGAATAGCTATAATATTGGTACCAATTGAAATGGTTTTGAAAGGGATTTATTTCTAAATAACATATAGGAGAGTTGCCACCTGTTTAAAAAATCAAATTTAACTTTAATTAAGGGAATGGAAACCTGTGTAACAATATGAGTGTCAGACGAAATAGGTTTAATAAGGTTGTAGTTTGAAAATATTTTTAAAAGGGGGTTGCCACCTTTTTCGGATGTAAAATTCAAATTATTCCATAAGGTAAATTAATCATAACAATATGGGTATCAATCGAAATGGTTTTGAAAATACTTTATATTTGAACTACACGAAAGAGTGTTACCACCTGTTCAAAACGTCAAATTCAACTTAAATTAAAGAAAGGTAAATTGAATGTTATATCAGAGCACAGCTGTCAGACGAAAGAAGCTAAAGACGGTTTTAGCTTGAAAATATTTTGCAGATGATTATGTAAAAATTTATTGAAATAAATTACAGAAATTTCATAAAGTCAGCCAAGCGGGAGAGGGGGCAAACTACTTGTTGATAATAAAACTAGATTGGCGCTTACACAATACTTTAGTGTTTGACGGAGTTTCTCCTCCGATGTGTGGCTGGCGCCTTGATGTTGTCACACAAACATTTTTATGAGAACCTGGTTTTCCATGGTAGTAGAAATACACTTGGAGGTTTGCCATTGCGTGCCGAGGGGTGACCGCTATTAGAAAATACTTTTTATTTCCTTTTCTGATGTGAATTAGCCTTGAACCTGAAACGTTCCTAAAATTTCAGCAAAAAACTCGAAAAAGCTGAAAAATTCACCAAAATCCTGGAAAGTTTCGAAAACGAAATAGCCATGAAAATCCCCAAATTCCTCGGTGGAAGCCTGAAAAATTTCGTAAAAATTTCAAAAAGCCTTGGAAAAGATTCTCTCTAGTGCGAAGGTCCCGAAAAAAATGCGGAAAATCTCAAAAAAACTTCTCAAGTACAGCCCTACACAAGAATACAAAAAGTCCTTAAACAAATTCTTGGGATAGAAACAAAAAGGTTCGGGAAGAAAATTACCAAATGTTTTCGAAAAAGCAGAGAAAAACTCGGAAGACATCTAAAAAGCTCTGAAAAACTCTCGAAAAATATTCTGGTAATTTCCCTAAATATGAGCTGTTAGCATTTCATGTGACGTCCATGATGACTAATCTTCGATATGATGGATGCTCTGGCTTGCCTGTGCAGATAATAGATACCTATTGAGTTATTTATTTACTTTGCATACCATCAAAAATAAGTAAATATGTAGTTGCTCACCACTCTCAGCTAGGCAGCTTCTAATAGCCCAAAGGCCGAGCGGTCAGATAAGCCCATCCATCCATACACATTTCGAAAGCGCTCATATGCCTGCTCATAGCTATTTGTTATTTGTGTTTTTTATGCTAATTTTCGTGTTTTTCCTTTTTGCCGAAGTTTGCACGCTGACCGGCGGCAATAGACCGCATTAGCCGGCTACAAACAACCATTGTCCGTCCGCTCGTCTTGTATTGGTTTTAAATGTTTGTACTTTTGATTTCGTTTGTGCGAATTGTTGTTTGAAGCATTTTGTGTGCTCTTCTTTTTATTATGCTTGCGGTTGGTAATTTTTCGCTTGCGGTTTTACATTTTTGACCAAATTTTTTAGAAAAAATTCGCATTCGCTTCTTAAATGGGTTTGATGTTTTTGTTCGTTATTTTTGCCGTTTTTATTTGAGTACTAAATCTAAATGGCTTAATTTTTTGTTTTGCTGTATAAAGCGCATCACTCATTGTTGTTCGTGGTGATCATTTATTGCCGATTTTTATTTTTTCTTTTATTTCAGCAGACATTTTTATTTTTTTCGGCACTTAAGAATTTTCGCTTGATCGCCTTGCCTGTTAGGCATACAAATTGAGTTGCTCTGGGAATGTTTGCAAACATTTTTTCTTTAGAATTAGGTTTACGGGTAATTTGCAACAAAACTGCAGCAACTCTCAAACGTTCTCTGCATTTTTGTGGCTAAATATGTATGCTTGTTTCTATCTCGCCTAGCTCTTTTTTAATCTTTTTATTTTTGTTACATGTTTAATTTACTTGCAAGAAAAATGTAGAATTAAAATTATTTTAAGTACAATATAAATTTACGATGTTACGATTTCTGACTACGGACATCTGCATCCGCTGGAAATGCGTAGCCAAAGCCCGAAATTAAGAGGTATAGAAAAAGGAATTCTCTGACATTGATCCCACTTCAGACTGAGATGTTAGTAATATCGGCCCGGGCTAGGATAAGCTTAGAAAAGATAACCTTATTGACCATAATTCCACTCCCTATTAAAAAGAGCACTTTAAGAGACCACGCTAAAACTAAACGAATCCGCGAAATACCTGGGCATAGTTTTTGATAAAAAAAATTAAGCTAAATTCAAAGCAACAAAGAGCGAATGCTGAAGACCACGTTGCCCTGTATAGCAGTATAGGAGCAATCGGCCAAAAATGGGGTTTGGCCCTGAAGATAGTTCAGAGGATATACGACATCGTGGTGAGATCCATACTTCTTTATGGGGTAGAAAGTAAACATTATGAATTTACAATAAAGGGAGAGAGAACAGCTCTGATTTGCATTAGTCGTGCTCTCCGCACAACTTCTAGTGAGGTAAAGAATAAGATTCTAAACATCCTACCTACAGGAACCTAAAAACTGGAAGGCGGCTCGATCTGGTCACACTACAATTCTTTTCAACCGGACACTACCGAGCACAACGGTACCAATGCTCACTTTTACTAAAGGTTATAGCATAAATATAGCAGAAAATCATGGATCGAAGGAGTTCCGGCTTCTGTAGATGCTATAATATTCTACACAGACGGTCCCAAAATAGAAAACAGATTATTAGGAGGCATCTACTCGGATCAATTGGGAATACAGCTATCTTTCTGTCTACCTGGCCACTATAGTAGTGTCTGGCAGCCATACAAAATTAGTTGTTGTTGTAGGTATAGGATTTTTTTAGATGATTTAAGCGCAACTTCTTATATGGCAGTTGCTAAGGTTCGTAGACTCCACGAATTGGTTTTAGGAGTAGGGGCTTTGGATACGTGTGGCTTGGGCCTAAATGTGCTGGCGTCCTCTATGTCTGGCAGCCACTTAAACCAAATCAAGCCAAACCAAGAAGAGCACCTCCATGCTTGTAAGATGAAATTTATTTTTTACTCTTTAAACATTGACAGAAAAGACAACAAATGGTCACTGCGATATCAAAAACGACAAACCCACCGACTTGGTCTCAGATGTTCTAGGTTTCTGAGTATTTAAAGAGAAAAACATTTAAGAGAGAAAACTGAAGCAGAACATAATCCATTCATTAGGTTGTACGTAAAACATTTAGGATTAGGGTTACTCAATGGAAGCCTAACTGGTTAGGTTAGGTAAGGTGTCAGCCCCATGTAACCGGAGCTCACTTAGACAATGTGAGATTGTCCTTTGTGATACCACAATTTTGAAAGGCCCCCAAAACTTTATCGATAAAACGTTTCGAACTAATTATGTATTTTCGAATTCGGCTAATCTCAATGACGCAGAGCACCTCGGGGCTATTTAGAAAGAGAGAGCCAAAGTACTTAAACCTTAGCCTCGCGAACGCTGGGCACTTAAGAAGGTAGTGTTGAGGTGATTCCACCTCGTCCTCTTTCAGGTAAGTGGAACATAAGGGGTCCGGTAGAATTTTCAGCTTTACTGCGTGAACACCGATAGGACAATGACCCGTTAAAACCCCCACCAGAAGTTAGAGCTATGGCTTTGTGAGTATAAGGCGTGCCCTCGAGTGCCCCTGGTCCACCCTCGGCAAAAGGCCCTTGCGATCACGCATGTCGTGGTTTTCAACCAGTGCTCGCAGAGCTGATATGAGGCCCATCTATCCAAGACTGGACCACAATCGATCAATGGCACCCCCAGCAGCTCTTTATCCGGTTATAATATTTCACGAGCAGCTTCAATGGCTACTTAGTCAGCCACACAGTTTCCCTCAATGTCGCTGTGACAAAAATTAGCGAGACGGGCCCGCGTAAGTAAGTCAAAAATAGGCCGATGACAACTTCTCTGGGGCCCGGATCGGCACTCAACGGCGCGGCATAAAAGGTTTGTTATCAGTCACGATAACGTTCACCATAACAGCGTTACCGTCATCATTGTCGATGAAGTACGGTACGATGACTCCGCCAGCAATATTTTCATCCGAAAGATCTGTACGAAGACGCACGGATGTTGGGACGTTTTCCTCCGTTGCTGGTAGCAGCTGGGCCGCACAGTTGTCCGGTGTGCTGTATTAAGGAAAGTATGTACTTGTTCCTGGTGATCAAATAGGTGCTGCTTAGTTTAAAGCCGCGCGGACAATTGCCATACATGTTGTCAACAATGTCTCTTTGCCTTAGCCCAAGAACGATTTCGTGGCCATGTTGCGGCTCTGTACTAGGTTGGGGATGGCAGTTGTGTGCACTGAAGAAGAGAGCAGGTTGTCGAAGGTGACACCACGAATCATCGGGGTTTTCTACATATGACTTGGTGGCCGTCATCTAGGTGGTAACAATGGTTTTCGTAGAATTCGTAGAAGAGAGGGTTCAGCTTATTGTACTGAAGGAGCGAGATAAAGCCATTTAATTTTTACCACTGGTCATCAGTACCATTGCCAGACGCCAGTCGCAGACAATTACCAGCGAATGAGGTCATGGAAACACCCTCTGGTTCCTGGGTGAAACTTCGGGAGGAGCACATACACACTAATGGATCACATGCTTAATTTTCTGGGTTTTGGGGTTGATCTCGAAATATTTTTAGCAATTGCTGATCCCGCAGATCATTTGCAGACCAAAGCTTTAATCTCTGTTGGTAACTCGCCAATGTTTTCTAGACAAGTCGTTTACAGTCTGATCAAAAGAATCAAAGACATTTTTGAGACCTTAGAACTTACGAATTTTGAGGCTAGTTGAGCTTCAGAAGCTTTTACGAATAGTCGAAGGGCGATCGAAAGGTATTACAAAGCTTTTAAAATTAAACCACCTGTACTTTAATTGCTGTGGATTATAAGCTTGCCAGCCCACCCATTACTTTAGCCCATGAACCTGCGTACAAAACTTTAATAATCCCGTACAAAAACAATTCAAAACCAAACTAACGAGTTTTTTTGTGCACCAATTGGCTTAAACAATTACTTTTTGTGTCGTCTTCATACAAAACAATCAACAACAAGGTACAAGCATTTAGCCAACGTGACCAGATGTCAGCCATTAAGTGACATCTGCCAGAACAAGACTTAATTAAGTTGTAGTACAAATTCTTAAGACAAATTAAATATAAAAAAAAAAAATAAAAAAAATAACATCATATAACCAACAACAACGAATATCACTTAAAATAATAACAAACAAATAAAAATAAAAAAGCACGTAATAACATGAAGATAATAAACATAACAACAAAGAACAACAAGTTTGTGGTATGTAAGCTTGCATTTAGTTATAAAAATAAAAAATGAAAACATAAAGCGCACGTGCGTCAAAGCATTAAATTACAAGAGCTGAGGTAAATTATGAACCAAAAAGAGGCAAAAAGCCAAAGAAAATATTTAATAAGAGTTTCGAGCCAAAAGCCAAGAGCCATCACCTTTTACTCCGCACGGCACGCGGTACGCGGCACTCAGCGCTCGTTACTCGGCGCTGGCGCAATTCGCGCCGCTTAGTTAGTTAAAACTTAAAGTAATCATTATGTACTATTTACTTTGTACAAGTACTTGCATGCATGCATGTATGTATGTATATCTTAAGTGTTAGATTGTCATTAACATTAAAAGTGACAATGAGGCGACCGACGGACGGCAATAGCGTGGCGAGCGAGCGAGCGCGCGAGCAAAGAGTTCAGCTTTGTAAGTAAAATTGCTTGTATCAAGATGGAAGCTAAAAGACGACGTTGTGACGCTGTTACTGTGGTAATAACCACACACAAAAAGCAACAACAATTGCTCACTTCGTATTTGTTTTTTGTTTTTTTTTTTGAAGATAAAATTGTAAGTAATTGTCTGTAGAGACGAGCAAAATCCATAAAGGTATTCGCTGCGGCGCTGATTTGGCGGAGTGCTAAGTAAGGGCAAAGAAAACATTTGAATTTTTGTTGTTTCCTTTTTGCTGTTTTTTTTTTTTTTTTGAAAAGGAAAGGAAACACATTATATGTTTATAAGAAGCTATTTAAATTGCCTAAAAAGTGAAGACAGTGCCAAATGTCAAGATTGATGGCGAAACTGTGCCGAACTGACGATTGTAGAAGACAGTAAGAGATAAGTGTATCGCTTATGGATAGAGCTACAGTGGTTTAAAAGTAGCGAAATATGAAAGGAAAATATTAAAAAAAAAAAAAAAACAATGAAATGGATATTGAAGGGAAAAACCAAAGAGCGCCTCCTAAAATTTAAGACTACTCAAAGTCTGTGTTAGCCTACGCTGGCTTCTCACTGCATGGCTTCGCATAGGCTATAAATATTCAATATGAGTTCAATTGACTGTAATATCCAGACCGTAGCTAGACCAGAGTTACGCGGAACTCACCTGGCAGCTGACGCTCCTCGTCTCGTATTGGTGATGATTAGGCTTCAATATCGGGCTTCGTGGGGCCAGACTTACACTAAAGGTGGTGACTGCTGTCTGTAGATGCCATTAATGGCTCTTCGCTACCCCAACGGATACAATAATTGTCTTTATTTGGGTCGCATGGCACAGTGACTGCGCTGAAAACTGCATGGTTGATGAATTGGCCAGGAAGGATATCCTTGAAGTCGTCTTTGCGAACAATCTGAGCAGTGGAGCTCTTGAAGCAGCCTGAGAACAACTCTGCAAAAAATATGGGTTTTAGTTGGCTCTGCGAGTTTTGGAGAAATAATTCTAAGAAGGAAATCGAAATTTTTATCAAAACTATTATAAACTTATCATTTATTAGAAAAATCGGTGAAAAAAAAAATTTTCAAAAAAATTTGTAAAAATACCAGACATTATAAAAGTAAATTTTTTTGGAAAACAATTTTGGAAAAGGTGAATTTGTTTTGAAAAACATATAAATTTTAAATTTTACTTCGATTTAATATCAATGTACACAATATTTTCTAATTCTTTTTTCTTAGGAAAAAATGGGATTTTAAAGACTTGCGAAAAAAATAAAGTTTTAACAATAAAATGTAAGTATATTTCTTTGAAAAAAAAAATATTTAATCAAAAAATTGAAAAAAAAAAAATATTTTTAGGTAATGAATATTTTAGGGGAGAAATAATTTTTTGTGGAGAATTATTTTCATCCCTAAAATAAAAATAAAAGTATATTTAAAGAAGAAAAAAATATTTAACCAAAATAATTTATGAAAAAAAATATTATTGGGTAATGAATATTTTAGGGGAGAAATAATTTTTTGTGGAAAATTATTTTCATCCCCAAAATAAAAATAAAAGTTTAGATTAGTTTTAATATTTGTTTGAGAGAAAAAAATATATATGTTTTTTGAGAAAAATCTTTTTTTTGACAAACAATTATTTTATGATCTTGAAAGAAAAAAATTTTTTGTGAAAGAGTTAACGCCCACTGTACTTTAGCGGCCTCCACATATTACGTACATACATATGTACATAGGCCTCTATCGCCTTGGACATCCATTAATGTGACTATTGGGATTTGTGTGCGCTGGGGTTGAGCTCAATTGTTTGTAATCTTATCTTGACCCACAGAGATAATAGACATTTGCCAATGAGCATGGACATGTCACAGAGTATAAGCAAGCGCATATACATACATACATATACATATGCACATAAATTACTATGCAAAGCGACCGACACACAAGTAGCTGCAAATGCATAAATATCTACTGGTACTCCAAACGAAGAATAGCACTGCCAACAAAAGAAAATAAATAAATATGTACGAGTACATGGAGAACACTTAAACGGCTGCTTATCTGCTGAACATTAGCAAAGCTAATAAAAAATGAAGACACAAAAGTGAAGATAACAATAACAATAACAAAAAAACGAAAAACGAAAACCGAAAACCAAAAAGGCACATAAACTTTTAAAACCTACACGCGCGCCTCACCCAATTGAGGAATGCGCCAAGCTACCGCTTCGAGGAAAGATCTTTTCACTTTTCGTTTACGACTTCTTCACGAGCTCTGCTGCTTCAGCACACACCACACTACGGCTGTGGCGTGGAGCTCTTGGATATTTGTATATTCTGCAGCTGCGCGCTCTGCGCCGCGATCTTCGTCGCATTGGAGATCTTCTTGCGTAGATATGCATTTTTTTTTTGGTCTTCCAAGATTGCCGAGCAGCAGCTGGCTTGTGACATTTCTGCTTTCCATTTCAACCATTGAGGTTCATCCAATGCCCAGTGCCATTTGTTACTGTTTTTGTACTGTTGTTATTGAAGCATTGGCGGTAATTGCTATGGAATTTCTTGTGATTCCATAGTGCACGCGAGTAGCTCGCATATCTGCCTTTCAGATGTATGTAGTATGTATGGCGCGTAACTGTATATAGCAATGAGCTGGCAGCTAATCTTATTAGTTTTTATTAGTGGCTTTGGTGCTTTTTGTAGAGTCTGCAAGAATCTTCAAGTGTGTACGTTTGCAACCATACATACATATATTTAGGTATGAAGATTAGGGTGATACTTAAAATATCAACATCTAAATTTTGTTTGGGGCAACCCTTTATTTTGTGCCACGAGAATTTCAAAGTTTTAAAAAAAAATTTTTGTGTTTAAAAAAATTATTATTTTTTTAAATCGCATATATTGGAAAAAAAAAATTTATAAAAATTTGATAAATTACATATTATTGAAACTTACTCCTATTAATTCATAAACTCGTTGAGATATTGCTGGTCAAAGCCAAAGTTTTGACGAAGTTTTGCGACAAAAAAAAATCTATTTTTTTTTAATCTACGAAAGGACGACCAAATCATCAATTTGGCAACACTGATAGCAGCTGAGTTCCTAGAACTATTTCAAATATTACACACATACTTAAGGTTTACTTGCCCTAAGAATATATCAGCTCGCTTTCTTGGACCTTTTTAACTATCCCGTTTTAAAATAAGCACCCGAAAAATTGTATGCTCACGAAAATTATGTAGAATTTCAAGTGAAACTGTCATGAATTTCAGTAGAAATATAAAAATTTTAAGCAACGCTTGTCCATAGATATATTAAAAAATGGTTATCACTCAGATGGCCTTATTAGGTATACTAGTGTATACTATGAGTTGAGTTGAGTTGAGGTAAGTTGAGGTGATAAGGAGAGTAAAGTTGAAATCAGATTAGTTGGCGTAAGTTGTGTTGAGATGGGATGAGGGAAGATGGGGGGGGAAATGCGTTGAACAACATAACATGGCGTAACTTAGCATAACATTATTTAACATAACAAAACATGATATAGCATAACATAATCTTACATAATGAAACATAACACAGCATAGCATAACATAACCTAACATAACGTAACATAGCTCATACCATTCATCAGTTTTATCTTTTTCTTTGTCGCTCCTTTTATCTCTACCACTTTCACTATCTATGTCTCTATCGTTTTTTCAACTTTATATTTATCTTTATCTTTTTCCTCACCCTTATGTTGATATTTTTAAGGACCACCTTAGCATCCATATGTAGGTCGTAGCCTGCTGCGCTTGTAGCTTTTAGCTAGCCTCCTAACTGAAGCGCCCTTATCACGCTAGTGTCAAACTAATTGAGGTTAAAAATAGGAAATATTTAACATTGTTGAACTCAACTAGCAGCTAATATGTTTTCCATTTTCTGTCAAATTTTTTCTGTTTCTTTAGAAAATACCAGCTCATCGTCTGTTGTTTTGGGTAAGAGCACCTTTTAGGGCCTTACTTAGCAGAACTGGTTTTATTTGGAGGTGGGTTACAGGCAGAGTTTGCCAGTTTCATCAATACCGATTTAAAAGGGCAAGAGCCAAAAATATGGAATGCAAGCAGCTGAAGGGAGTCTCGCCTAAAGAAAACCAAATGTAGAGGAGAGATGACGTGCATGGTATAATTTTTTTTATTAAAAACTCTACGCCTACACTGAGAAAGGAGTTTTTTTACGTCAACTAAATAAATATGTTTTTCTCAACTCAGGATTGGGTTACTGTTACATTATTTGGTCATAGTTATCAAATCATGTGTTGAGAGAATTATATTTGGCTGACTTTTTTCTGAGTGTTGCACAACGAATTTAGTATATATGTTCTACCAAAATTTTTGTATGTGTTTTTAATTTACATTTCTTTTTCATACATTTTTTTTAATTTTGATATTCTATTGTTTCTAAAGGAAGAACTTATTTCTTTTATTTAATTTAAATTTAAGGAACTTATTTTGTTTTTGCTTTTAATTTTTATTTTTTCGCTTAATTTTTTTTACTTTTTAAATTTAAATATTTAAAAAAGAAAATCATATTTATTTAAATTTAATTTAATTTCTAGCATTTTATTTAATTTTTTCTTCGTATTCAATTTAATTTGTTTTTCTTTTATTAATTTCATTTGTTAAAAATTTTTGTATTTTATTGGTTTAAAAGGAAAAATTATATGTATTTGTTTTATTTCATTTAATTTTTAGGGACTTATTTAAGTTTTTGCTTTTTAATCTTTTTTTAGTAAAGTTTATTTGGAGTATATTGTTTAAAAAATATATTTTTTTTAATTTGATTAAATTTTTATAATCTTATTTTATTTATTTATTTTTTTTTTTTTAAATTGTTTTTCTTGTGTAAATTTCATTTAATTAATTTTTTTATTTTTTACTGATTTAAAAATATTTTTTTTTTAATTAAATTTTTATAATCTTATATTATTTTGTTTCAATTTATTATTTTGTATTTTTAATTTTATTTGAATTTTAAGATTTTGTTTTAAAAATAATTTTTTTTTTATTTTTTATTTAATTTTTAAATACTATTTTCTTCGTCTTTGATATTTTTTTAAATTTAATGTTTAATGTTATTTTTTAAAAAAGAAAAAAAAAAAACATTTTTTATTACATTTAATGTTAAAAAATATTTTTATTTATTTTTGCTTTTTTCATTTTGTATATTATTATTTTTATTTAATTTTCTTTTATTTATTCGTTTGTACTATTTTATTTTATTTTATTAAAAAAACTTATTTTTGGAAGGTTTATATAAAGGCATTCATTTGAGGAAGTAGTAATTCAGCTCTTCTTCAATTTCGGCTATTATAGTTATTTAGTGTAACAAAAAATTTTCAGTAGTAATGGGTGATTTTTTAAGAGCTTGATACCTTTTTTTTTTAAAAAAAACGCATAAAATTTGCAAAATCTCNAATGTCAAAGCATACTGAGCATCTTTCTCTTTGACACCATGTCTGAAATCCCACGTGATCTGTCAAATACTAATGCATGAAAATCCTGACCTCAAAAAAATCACCCGTTAGATGCGCTCAGCTGACACACACAATCCCATAACTGCAAAATTTTGTCCGAAGCAAATATTTAGCGATGCTTTCTGCCAGCGCTAATTGTAATTAATTATCTAATAAAAACGCCAAAACGTCGCCACAATCAATGTTATTGGACCGACCCATCAATAAATGGCTAAAATGAGTTAACTGCCGATATTCAATTTGTCCAATCGAGCGTGGCGAGTGTTAAACGTTTTTGCGCAACCCAAAATACCAGCCAATTGTTTATTGGCTGCCGATGTCGCGGCCTCAGTCCAGGTACATAGGTAGCTGGGCAACTGTATAGATTAGGTTAGTGGCTTGATTGGTGCGGTGAATTGTGTTTTTGGTGTATTTGTAGTTGGTGTTGCTGAAACGAATCGGTGAATTGCTGGCGCCGCCTCGTTCACTCAATTATCCACATACATAAATTTTCAAATATCTGCACGCAGCGATCCGACAGCAATCGACAAGCGGCAGCAAAACGATCCACACTAAAACACTCGAGCAACTACTGCAACAACAATTTCATACAATTTGATTCACTGCGCTTCGATTTGATTTCGATTTGCTACGCGTTGAATCAATTGCCAGGTAGCTCACAATTGAATCGCCCTTTAGTCAGTTGTATTTTCGAGTAATTTTTCTTTTCGTTTTTGTTTTTACGAGGAGCGCTGCGGGCCTGTGTTGCTAATCTAATTTATGCCATCCTCTTAGGGCGCTTGTTACAGTTACAGTTAGTTGTTTTTGGCGCGCTTAGCGTATCAACATCAGCGCCAAAGTGTTGCGACGCGTCAATAACAAAGTACGCAACAGCAAAACCAATGACAACTACGAAGCAAAAAAAAAAACAAAAAAAAAACGAGAGGCACACACCATTATTTGCTTCAAAAGTTAGTTGAAGTAGAACAAAGCGAATGGGATTTCTTTTAAAATTCAATTTAGAAAATGAAAGCGGTTGAGGCACAGCTACAACAAAACAAAAAAAAGAGAACACAAAAAAAATATCAACAACACGAAAGCCTAAATTGATATAAGGTGCGCCCTGAAGCGCCTGAGCTTACACACTTTGTTAAAAATGCAGGTTTTTTTGTGCGATTTGTTTTTTTTTTATTTTGCTCTTTTAACGTTATGTTTTTTTGTTCTTCTGCTTCTTTTTTTTTTCTATGTTCATTTTCGTTGTTGTAGGAAGGAAGTTCGATTGCTATCTATTGATGCTCGTTTGTCAGTTGACATTCTCTTTTTAACCTGCGATTCTTTTGAGATATTTTTTTTTTCATTTTATAAGCGTCATCAGCAGTTAAAATAATATCGATGAAACGGATGAGTAATTAGATTTACAAAATGAGGCAGTAGAACATAATGTGAGTCACAAATGGCTTTACAAGTTGTGTGGCAATAAATTGGTACTACTTGAGGGCCATTTCGGGACTAGTTCGGGATTATTTCGGTACCGTTTCGAATTTGTTCAGGACTACTTAACGACCATTTCGTTATTACTTTGGGACCATTTCGGATCTAGCTCGCGATCAGTTCGGCACCATTTCGCGGCCTGTTCTGGACTATTTCGGAACGAGTTCACGACTATTTGGGGACCATTTCAACCCTAGTCTCGGAAAATTTCGAGACCAGTTCCAGACGATTTCGAGATTAGTTCAGCAACATTTCGGGACTAGTTCTGGACTTTTTTAGGACCATTTCGGAACAAGTTCGTTGGCCAGTGGAGGGCGAGAATGCCGCTTTCTAAAAGCGAGCTTCTCAGTTGACTGCAAAGAAATTTTGGACGGCGATAGAAGCATCACGACTATCTGGCAGCTCTTCAGCCTAAAATTAGCATTCGTATCGACCATAAGTCGTTCGTTACAGCACCTAGATATGTATGTACATACTTGTGTATGTTAGTAATTTGCGAATACACAAACGGCGGTGATGCATACGAATGATCACTCTTCGTATATGATCTACCATTACTCAGAGCCTCCGTTGATCCATCCGGGCTTTCAAAGCAAAGAACAACCTAAGCGTGGAGCACGCCGGTCGCCATCAACGCCCTCGCTATTACATCCCTGCAGTAAATCGCAGAACTAGCTCTTTAAGAGGCGGTACTGGTTCTCGACGCAATGCTTTCAACTATCCTTTTTTACATGACGATGTCCTACGAAGTAAAAATTGCCCCCCTCTGCAGAACTTTCGAACTAGTTCTGAACTGGTTCCATTTTGCGCAGTTCTGGAACAATACATTTTTTTATGGGAAAAAATTTTAAAACTCGAATACTGAATATTTTTTGTTTTGTGAACTGGTTTCATTTTGGGACAGATTTGCGACAATTAGTTTTTTATGAAAAAAAATTTTGATTATCCGATTTTTTTTTCGATTTTACTGTACAGATTGCATTATTTTATTTATATTAAATTTAACAATTTTCACCTAAATTTTTAAGCGGCACTCAACAATTTAAATTTATTAAATCTGTAAATCACAACTGCCTCGGCCGCGATTTGAACTCGCGACCAACGATGTTAGAATCGGAGGTTTTCCCGCTTAGCTATTTTCGTATTGTACGAGAAGTGAGAATTTGTGCATTTACTACTCAACATAGCGCAACTAGCACACCGAAAGTTTCAACTGTCCCTCTCTGCAGCCGTTTTGTACTAGTTCAGAGCGAGTTCTGAAATAGGTAGGGCGGAACTAGCGCTTTAACAGACTGTCTCTAAATTTTACTGCAGGGATACTACCAAAGTCACTAATATTAACATCAATTACCGGCGAGAAACACAGAATGTCAACCGATACCATTAGCAGTATTATCATCGTTGCAGAGAGTTTTCGACAACGACCGCCGTCAGTCTCTCTCTCGCCGTCGCTGTCCACGGCCGTCTCCATCATCGCGGACACCCTTTTGGCCGTTGGCCTGTTCATCACTCAGCGGCAATGTTACCGCTGAAAATTTTTCGAAAGTCGCAAACAAAGTGTCACAGCCGAAAAAAGTGTCACTCAAATCGTTTATACCATGTACCTATATGAAGACTTTCATTATTTTACCTATCGAAACTTATTGGGTCAAATTCATAGTCGAAATAAAATCAACTCTAAGGTAAGTTATAGCCTTTTGACATTATTTTCAACGGGCAATGTGTCAAAAAATCTGCTTAGAGTAGACTTTATTTGATCTATGAGTATGACACACTATTTTTAATAAACTTAAAAAGCCACATTAATAGATAATAATTATTACCTATAACAAAGTTTAGCCGTTTGATTTTGTGTATAAACTATCGCAAATAATTTGTTTGTACCGGCTGTCACGTAAATAAATTTAACACAAATAATTTGGGGGAAATGCTAAGCTACAAAAACGGTACATTAAGTCATGCTAGTTCTGGACATTTTTGCAGAAAATCTTGCCAGAGGTGTAATTTTTAAGTGCCTTTGAAAAGTGAATAATAAAAGCATTCTTAAACACATAAGAAAAATATATTCTATGAAAAAATTGTCAAAATGTTTAAATATAAAATTTTAAATCAAAGAAAAGCGGCAAAAGTCGCAGCATTTTTAAGAAAAGTTTCAAAATATGCCCATTTTAAAAAAGTCGGTGTCAAGAGGCATCGATCTCCAAAAAGTGTCAGTATGACTCTTTAGTCGCACAACGGTAACACTGCTCAGCGGTCTCTCTGTTTCTCTTTGATACGCGAAACTACTGTTATGCTATTATAAAAAGATATGTGTAGTTGTGTTCGACTTTAATAGTATTTTATTTAATGGGAGATCGCTACTCGACTCTTGTTTGAGCGAGTATTACCCCAGCCTTTCACTTACCGACCTAATAAGCGGCAAAGTTAAGCTTAATCCATACACAGAATTTGCGCGAGGGAGTGGGCGTTTAGTACTTATACGACATACATACTTATACTATATGCAGGCATGTCAAGTACGACAGTTGTATGTCAGTAGCTAAGTTAATCTAACCCTAACTTACAGCAAAATTCTTCTTTATGTCAAAAAAGGATATATTTGAAATTAAGTATTATTTATTCCACCTACCTGGGGCTCATTATTGTCCATGTTCTTGAAGGTAAAATTAGTCCGAAACTACCTTGGAATGAAAAATCAGCAATGCTAGTATATAGATAAGACCAAACTGCAAGTAGAAAAGTTTGTTTGTAAAAAGGGGATTAATTAGGTACTTAGTTTCAAAAATGGTTTCAGGTACATATCTACTTATTTATACCTACATACGTATATAAATAAATGCACATACAAATACTTACAATCACTAAAATAATTTCCTTTACATCAGGACTTGTGCTTAACAGATTAGGTACATTGAAGGACACACTAATCTATCGAAATACATGATGGCCACGTCAAGTGGAAGCTTACTTAAAGATTATCGTTGTAATGTAAAATAAACACCCATACTAAATACTCTATGACCCTTCAAATTCTCAGCTTATTAAAAATGTAAGTGCTTCAAATCGTAGTACTTACTATAAAAACGAGCTCCATCTCTTCTACAGCACTTCTACGAAATGTCACCTACGGTCAACGCAGTGAAGTAAGTAGCTCACAAAAAAACTTTTAGTATTTTATCGCACGCGAAACTGCAAATCCGCTTAGCTGCATCACTTTAACAAACGATGAAGGGATAAAACTGAAAAGTGTCATTTGCAGTTGAAATTGAAAGGAAGCGCATTGCTGCCATGTGGAGTGGAAAAGTGGAAAGAAGAATACGAGCAAAGCAGGAAATGAAATAAAAGTTATACACGTGAATATTAATCTCATACATACATATTAAGTACATACACATGCAGCCATGTATGTTTGTGCTTTTATCGGAAAAATTACTACCCAAAAGTGTGTGGCACCCAACAAAAAGAGTGGAACTTAAAATAAATGAAAGTTCCTTCCCAAAATGAATGTCTGCAGCCGAAAATGAATGAGCTTTTTTTAAGTCGCCAGCAAGCAACAACAGCTTGCAGTTGGTTGCTGCATCAATGTGAAATCCTTTCGTCGAGCAACAACAAAATTAATCGGAAACTGAAAAATGCAATCAATTTAATTGCCAGCGACAATGGGGTATACGAAAGCCAAAGAGCAACAAAAAATGTGAATAAATAAGAAAACAAGCAAAAAAAAGAACAAACAAACGGAAATCGGAAGCAAGAAGGATTTATGTCGCAAGCACCAAAGAAAAGGCATGAAAGTCATTAAGCGCGTAAATTATATATAAATGCAGCTGGTGATTTTCCTACAGTTTATCGGCCTTACAGCTGTGGAAGTGAAATCGCAATCGTACTTTCTGGATATTTAAGAGATAACCACAGAGGTTCATTTTCAAACTTAATATTAGGCAATGAATTTTTTTTTTTATTATTTTGGTGTCTATGTATATTTCGTGTAGTATCCTATGCTTTTCTAATTTTGAAAAAATAAGTTTGAAAAATTTTGAATATATAGTAGTACGCATTTTATTTTGACTGAAAAATAATACATTTTTGATATTCTAAGTGAAAGCTAAAAGCTTAGCTTTTAAAGAACTTGAACTTTTAATGAAAGCACTTAAAATTTTATAAGTCGTTAAGGGTTGAGATTTTGGAAAATTAGCGGAAAATCGTAATCTTGCTGGAGTGAAATTAAAAGCTCTGTGAAAGCTTTCAGCTGACTTTTTTATTGAATGAAAAAATGTTCGTTTTTAAAAACGTCAAAAGCTTAGTTTTTAAAGAGCTTGAACTTTTAATGAAAACACTTCAAATTTTATAAGTCTTTAAGGGTTGAGATTTTGGAAAATTTCTATTTCAATGAAGTTTTGAGTGAAATTGTACAGCTTTCACAAAGATTTCAAGTGAATTTTACATATGTGAGGACTTTTAATTGCAAAATACTAATTTAGTGGTCTATATGGTTGCAGATCAGTGAAGCTCAGTGGGCGCTTATACTCCATGCGCGCCTACATAAAATATACAGAAAGCTTTAAAAAGCTCTGGCCGCAGTTCACTGTTTTACATAAACCAATTTATTTCCTATTGCAGTTTTGAGGAAAGTTTGAATTAAAATAAAATAAATAAAATGTGCCCTGCGGTGATAAAGCACTCACTACCAAATGACCACATTTGGAAAGCATCTACTTTAAAAATATCCTTCTATGCTCAACAACGCCGGCAATTTATATATTTGACGGGTAATAAATTTTGTAAATGAGACACCATAGTTTTTCAATTTGCCAACACACAAAAGTACTTTCGTACCCCACTGCCTGAAACTTTAACATACATATCCACCCTCACACTCAAGGCACATTCGTTCTCCAACCAGAAGTTGAATATTTTTTTTTTTATTATTATTGCTTTTAACTTTATTGATACATTTTTTTTTATTTTTCCTTGAATGTGGGGGGGTGAGGGAGGGTGGTGGTAAATTTAACAACTGAATGGTTCATTTATGGCCTGCCATATGCCGCCGCCAACAGACGGCGTTGTTGAATATTGTGTGTGTGCCCCCTTTTGTACGCCATTGCGTATACGTGTTCGCTTAATAGTCGGGCCCGTTGTGGTGGTTCTCCGTTTTCAATAAAGAAAAATCCTACCCTCACCGCCAACATATGGAAAGGCTCATATGAAAATACACTTTTTTTTTAAACGAGTACAATATTTACCTGCGAAATAAATAAATTGGTAAATAAAAAAATATTTATTTGTATTTTTATGCGCTTCGAAGCGCCTGCTGTGTTGTGATTGTGTGTGTGGTAGGTATATATACGGCTGGCTGTGACTGTCATTAAGCATTCATGTTGCCTGCCAATCGTCATATCGATTTACACTTCAATTTGATGGATGGACAAACGAGCAAGCCACCTTCACTACTTCAACCATCTTCTTTCTACACAGCACTCTCGGTGGGTGAATGAATGTAGTCAAATGCCAACATTGCTACATAATTTGGATACTTGTTTTGTGTTTTTATAGTCGTTTATGGGTTTTGAAGTTTGGCAAGAATTTTCACCGCTTGCGAAGTCTCCTAAATGTGGGTCATTATTATAAATGTATTAGGATGCCGCACTGTCCATAAAAAATAAAAAAAAATCGCTACCGTTTTTCCATCGGAATCATAAAATCTACTATATTTTAAGACTTAAAAAAATAAAAAAAAAGTATTTCAGAAAAATGTTAAGAATTAAGTGAATTGGCCCGCTTTGGAAATACTTAAATTCTTACCTCCAAAGAACGCGATTCTTTTAAGTACATATAATTTGCTTTTGAAAAATTATTTTTCCCAAAAAAAATCACCTCAGGTAATAGAAGAGGTTATTTTTTGGAAAACATATTTTTAAAAACAAATTTTATTTGTAAAAACCGATTTTTGAAAGTACTTCCAAATCGGTCCAGCTCATGAAAATCTTAATGTGCTTCCGAAAGATTTTGGCGGCAGTCTTAATATATAATAAATTTTATAATTCCGCTGGAAAAGCGCAACTTTTTTTTGGTGAGGCGCCCTAAAATGTGTGTATTATTATTTGGTTAAATTTCAGGGGACATTAAATTTGCTTTATGATCCTATTCACAATTTTATGTTTTTTTTTTTTTTTTTGTTTTCCGTATAGTTGCTTTATTAAATTTTATTTTATGTCCTAAACGTTCATGGAAGAAAAATTGAACATGGAAGTTTAGTGATGAAATCTGAGTAGAATATGTGATGCTATGATGGCTTGAAACTTACTTATTTAAGAGTGCTGTGCTCGTTAAGATATAAAAAATTGTGCTACTTTAATGCCAGGGTGGACAAGCAGGGATCTGGCGAGAAATTGACCTCCACTACGAAGCGTCCGTTAACGGACTGATATTGATTGACTTCGCCGGCGCACTTAATATGGTAGTCTACCGCACTCAGTTCCAGCTTAAGAAGATCCAGGAAGCCCCATGGCAGCCTCCGGATCGATAAGCGGGATACCAAATCGATTATGCGGGGATAGGTGGCAGACACGCTTCCAGGGTTTTGGATGTGCGTACGCACGGAGGGCCAAACATCGACTCAGATCGATTTGTGCGACATTTCATTTTATTAATTTCGTCCGGAAGTTCTCATAACCACACTGGGATTAGTTCAGGACTGCTTCAGGATCAGAATATTATCCAACTTTCTTGAAATGCTCTCGAACTGGTGCAAAAAATTTCTCGAGTAGTCCTGAAGAGGTTTTGAAAAAGTCCTAAACTTGCCTCGAAGTGATCACGAAAAAGTCTTGAAACGGCTCATTACTAGTTTCAAGATAAACTCAAACTAGTCCCGAAATATTCCTGGAATATACCTGATGTTGTGACGAAATGGTCTTGGAATAGTCCTGAGCACGGTCCGCATATGTTCCCAAATGCAATTGTCCATAACTAGTCCCGCATTAGACCTAAACAGGCCCTGAAATGATCTCAACCAAGTTCCGAAATGGTTCTAAAATAGTCCTGAAGATGTACCGTAACGGTCCGCATATGATCCCAAAATAGTCTCAAAATAGGCCAGAAATAGCCAGGAATTTATCCAGAAAACTTCATTAGTACACAAGAGAAGCAATTTCAAATTTCCTGCTGGGTTAACGCAATTTTTACCATTACCGACAGCTAAGATATTTACGCATTAAAAATATGCGATCAGTAAGAAAAGGAAATCTCAATGTTGAAATGCTGAAACAAGGTGTATTTAACAAGGTGGTGTTGCATACGTTAAAATTATGTGCTTGTTGGTACTCATACCAATGGCAGTATGGATATCTGCGTATAATTTGTTAGTGTAAGTTTTTACTTACATACGGCCAACATTACCTTGTTAAATACACCTTGAATTGAACTCACAAAAGTCGGTTGGCAAATTCGCCCCTCGACTCTGACGCCTGCTCTCAGAGAGTAAATGGAACCACATTTTCCGCTCATTACATACCAACGCAGAATAAGTAGTTGGATTCCAACTAAACCAAAGATAGACCAGAAGTGCCACCAAGCTGATGAGAAAAAATACTTCGTTCGAATATCGATATAGGGAGCTGAATTGGGAAGCGGTACGACTCATTGGCCTTCCCTCATTTTCTTTTTGTCGCACAACTCAGACTTTACAATATGCAAAATGAACACCAAACAACCAGTCTCCGCTGTAATAGAAGAGTAATTTTTTTTTACAGATTTCTAACCCATGTCTTACGTTTAATTAGTCTCTGCGAAATGTGAATGTATACAGATAGTAGCCAATCAGCCCGCAATAAACGTGGGGGGAAAATATGCGGCCGCCGATTTAGCGCTCAGACTAAAGGCAGGATCGGCGATTCGGTCACGCCTCTATACTTTACATACTGGGTAGTCACGAACATGAAGTGGACTACTCCGCCCCGAAACCAAACTTCGATAGGCTCTTTAAGACGAGCATCCCGTCAAGAAGAGAATAGCAAACACCAAGACCATAAAGAAGGTGGGAACTGAATTTTTATACTAGATGGATCCAAGCTAGACAATAGGGTTGGCTACGGAGCTTTCTGAAAGGAACTAGGACTGACCACTGCAGTTTTTATCAGGCAGAAATTTTAGCTATAAAGGAGGTGGCTGTATACCTTAGTACGCATATCGTAACGAGGACTACGATTAATATCTTCTCGGACAGCCAGGCGGCCATCGAATCAATCAACATTGTAATGCTGAGATCGAAGGTTGCGCAGGAATGTCTCGCAGCTCTAAACGATATTAGCGCCGTGTTTAAGGTCAGCTTCATATGGGTACCGTGACACAGAGTTATTGAAGGAAATTGCAGAGCCGATGAACTCGCCAGGAAAGGTACAAATCTCCCCCTATGTGAAAACAGAGGCACTATTGGAATACCCATGGCAACCTGCAAATTAGAACTTCGAAATAGCATGATCCAAGAGGCAAACAGGTCATGGCTAGAGGAGGGCCCTTGCAGAACAACCAGGCTACTTTGGCCATAAATAGATAAGAAAAATACGAAAAGCTGCTCAGCCGAGGATATCGCAACGCAAGCTTGTGTCACTGGCCATTGGCTATTTGGCAGGCACTCTCCGAGACTAGGAATATTCTCTCACGAATATTGTAGAAGTTGCGCAGAGATAAGGAGGGATATAAGAGCTTCGAAATGGTTCTCTGAAGATTAGTCACCGAGGTTCCCGTGTTCAGCAGTGGTACCACAATGGACCTTAAATAAGTCTAAGTGAGTTGGTAATTTGAATCGATTGCCACATCAACCTAAGCCAACCTAAGACTGCAACCAAACCAGGTTAAAAGTCTTATTTTGGGAAGCCATCACATCACGACACTTCGAAAAAGAGAACTTGGTGCTAAGAACAACAGACGAACTTTTTTTATGGTTTAAAAATTTCAAGGATTATTAAATTTTTAGACTTATTTTTAATGTGTAATATCTTCAGTACCTCCATATTATTTTTTTATTATTAAAACACTTATATTTGTATACTTTTTAACAGCATTTTGTTAACTTTGCTCTAGGTGTACAGATACCCAGACATATATAATATCAATACTAATTTATAAATTAATGACATATCTAAATGCTGCCGCGTTAATTTTCAGTCTGTCATTTCACGTGACAACCAAAAGTGAAAGCTTTCATCATTCATCAAAAATTCTTAATCCTCGCGTTGAGATGTTTGTGCGCTGAGCAACTTCAGCTACTTTAAGGCAAATTGACGGTTGGCAACTTTCTGATCTGTTGATGTCAACACATTTAACAGCTTATAAATTTTTAATTTTCTGTAGGTACGTAGACGAAGACACAGACACTTGTGTACATATATATGTATGAACTTTCCCATGCAGAGGGCATTATTATACTTAAAGTTAGTGGCAGAGGTCAATGTTAATGCGTTGACACTTTGGCCACCTGAAGTTTTCGCTTTCAAACATCTGACAATACAACGAAGCGAAATTACTTCAAGCAAGATTTTAAATTTTCCGTTTTGGTTTTGCTACTTTTAGCCACTTTATTACAGTTGTAATTTGGTATTACATTTGTCCGAAATAGCTTTAGTCAGAAGGTGAAATATGTACTACATACAAGCAAGGCCAGCCCTGGATTTACACCAGGTGCTCTCGAAGCAGTAGCACGGGGCGGCAAATTTTGGGAGGCGCTAAATTTTGGAACAAAAATTCACATAAATGCATGTGTTTAGGTCCGAAGTGAAATGTGGTAAGGTATGTTGAGGTAGAATATGGTTTTAAAATTCTCCTAAATCATAAAGCATTTGGTTTGAAGGTATTTAGACCTGGTAATTGAGTGAAAGTAATTTGCAAGGTAGCTGAGTACTTTGGACTAGAGTGTTTAGTATTTTTACTTGGGTATTTAGCAACTCCTAAATACCCAAGTTTTTTTTACTTGAATATTTAGACCATTTCCAAATTCTAAGTATTTGAGTATTCAGTACCCAAAACTGGTACTTTAAATACAAAAGTATTTAGGTATGCCCATGACTGGTGTAGGTAGACTACGAGCCAATATAACAAGGGGCCACCAGGCCTATGTGTGTCATCATCTATGACCTGGATGAGGTCAGCTACTACAACCCAACAGTTTGCTTAGCTCAAAGCGATGTGAGTACAAACAACGCGACGAGGGTTTTCAAAAAATATGTCTTAAGTGAAAATGGAAGACCAACCATTGGTTTTGTTAAATTTCCCCTCCCCTTAACATACATATTTGTTTTCTCAAGAATTTGCTACCTTAATTGGCATTTCCATACATCAAAATTCAAATGCCAAATAAAATAAAAAAATCTTCAAAGCGCACAAAAAATCACTTTTCCTTTCTAGCTACTTATAAGATGTTGTTTTTTTTTCAATTTATGAATTTCTAACTTCCATCCTCCCCACTTACATACTTCTCTACTTCATTTCTGTGAGCATTTATGTATGTATGTATTTAATTTACCCGCAAATGTTTGACACTTTGGCACCATTAACGCCTCAAATGCGCCATAATAAAAACTTTTTTACTGTTCATATACGCACATTAGCAGTTTATGAAAAATAAAAATAGAGAAACAAAATATTGAAGTGATATGAAGTGTGCCATCTCTGGCACGCAAAAAAAAAACAAAACTTTTGCCATTAAAAGACAAACAAAACGAAAAATAACATCAGACTGCAGCGGTAAAGTATTTGGTGGACTTGTTGCCATGGAAGTGCTTAAAGTTGTCAAAAAGGGGGGGAAAAAAACTTCTCCACAACAGGCTAATAGACCAAAGGCCAGTTGACTTAAAAGTTTGCGAGACATAAAAGTTTACTTACGCAAACAAATTTTAATTCAAAATATAATAGATTAAATATTTTTTGATTGAAGTTGGCGTAAAAGAAACTAAATGACGTTTCTTTAAGTATAAGACAGTAGTGTAGGAAATGAGCTATTTCTCATAGTTATGGAAATATTTATTGGCTTGAATATGATACGATTGTTTTTGATAACAGTGGGCACTCTGTAATCGATACTTGCGGCTATGCAGAAAAGAGCACGAAAAACAAAAGTTTGTCTCAGAATACAAAGTGTTTAAAAATTGACGTACCATATCCTAGAAATACATCAGATCATGCTGCATTAGCAATTACATTTAGTCTAACACTTCGAATGCTGAGCTACTATACACGAGTACTTATAAAGTAGTTAGAGCGCTGGTAAAAGCCTTAAAAGGCAATTGCGCATGCCCTACTGTTAGCCTAGCGCTTACTGAGCTCACATAAGGCCTAGTCTTCTAAGAGTGAACTGCAGGAGGACAGAGACGTCCTCAGTTGCTCCATACCCGGTTTTAACGTTTCAAGGGTGCCTTTGTTTGGCAGGTCATTAGCTATGCAGTTTCCTGCAATATCGATATGGCCCAGCATCCAAAAGATGTCTGCTTACGAAGTACCTGACTCTCTGAGTATATGCTAACCTCGCTAACTGACACCACACTCTTCAGCAGGCAGTGAGTCTAATGCTTCATTGATGGCAGTTGTTTCAGTGCAGTCTTCGGTATTAGAATTGAACGACAACTGCCTAACCATGATCAGGCCTAATTACACGACCCTGTCGGAGAGCTGTAGACGGACACCACGATAGATAGTATTATTCCACTTACATACGTATGGGTTTTCGGACAGTCGTGAGGTTTGTCTATAGTATTAAATACTGACCCCATTACTAGGCTAAGTGAAGACCTACATACACTAAAGCGAGGTTTAAAATAAAGATATATTTGTTCTAGAACTAGTGACTGAGTACGCGTCATCTGTGATGCCCCATTTTACAATCTACAATCACTTCTCTGAGTAAATGACTCTATAAAAAAAGTTTAAAGTGTACATATACATACATACACTTGTGAAAAATATATATGCCTAAATATGTCAAACATATCTATCCACCACGCCTTCATCGTTCGCAGTATGTCAATTGACGTGCGTCGCAATGCATCGCGTGTGTACCACTTTTACTTTTTCAACGTTAAGGAATTTTTATTGTGTTTGATGTCAAACGTAAGCGCCTGTGATAGCAAAAATAAAATTAACAACAACAGCAAAAGGCTAAAATGGTGATGTATGAATTCGAGCCGCACAACAAAACTCCTCAGAGCATTGTAGGCAATTCATCATAAATACCATATACATACATACATACATATCAAGCAGATGCGTATCAGATACAAGCGCTGTCGAAGGAGGCAAAAGAAGGAAGACAAACAACAAATATATGTATGTAGGTCTATAAGTGTTAGTGCATCAGTGTTGATTTTGGAAGATATAAATGTGCCTAATGAGGCATAGAATTTGTACCTAAAACATTCAATTGGTACCTAAAACAAGGACTTAAGATTCTTTATTACTTTTATTTAGTTAAAATATTGTAGGAAAAATGTAGGAAAGCAAGAATTTATTAAGGATCTCCGCCTTGCAGTGTTTGGACCATATGCAAGATCGAAAGGACCTTCGAGTCTAAGAAGGTTACTCTGAGTGACTTCTTCGACTTGGAGACAGCTTTTGATAATGCTGCCTGCGGATCCTTCCCAATGGTAATGATCCCCAAAACCACGGACCCTTCAGTAGTTGGTTGCATCGTACCTTTACGTCATGAAAGCAATAACTCATAATTTTTAAACAATGTTTTCTCTAGTATTCGAACTATAAAATAAGTCGACAGGGTTCTGTAGTCTTCCCTGTGTTCGACCGCGGTGGACGTACTCTTATAGCACAATTCTGTATCGGTGACAAAAATTTTTTTCTTACAAATTTGAACTTTTTTATATATTTTTCCGTAAAAAAAACTATCGCCTAGAATCACCTATGCATCGTACTTATTTTAGTGTCAGCAATCTCTTGAGGGCGTGGATACGTCGGACGAAATTTTGTGTGATAGTCCGGTCTTGATTTGTCTAGCCTAATTGATTTCCACTTCCTTACAGGAGAACCTCTTAGAGTAGGAATATTTCTACCAAGATCTGTTTAGCTTTTATTTTGGCAGCTCAAGTTGTCTGGGATCTTTAGGATTAGGTCACAATGTGCCCTATGCTACTAATTAAATTATCATTATTTTCGATTTAACTGTATGGAATGGGGTTTGTTTGTTTTATTATTTGTTCTTTAATGGATTCCAAATTATACAAAATTACTTTTTTTTTAAATTGTACCTAACTATTTAAAAGCGATTGTAACACCATTTGAAAGGTGTTTTTTAGTAGAAAAAGGGTTGAAAATTACAGCCAAAATCGTTGTTTAAAAATCTCCGTACTTGTGCATATTTAGTTGTTGTTTCAATCTGTTCAATTTGGGTTGTTTTCGCATTTTGTCTGACTTCGTATTTGAAACTAAACTTTGTAATAAAGATAAAGATAAATGTGATGATAAAGAGATAACGGTTAAGTAAAAAAAGTGAAGGCAAAGTTGAAGATTAAGACGAAAATGAAAACAATGAGAAATACATAAGAATTAAGGATTTTTTTTTTAACAAATCCAGTCACCAAAATGTTTCGAGCCATCGAATTTTATAGTCATCGAAATTTATCGAATAATCGAATTTATGACTATCGAAATTTATCGATTTAAACAGGTATGTTGAGTTATCGTTATCGAGTTATCGAGTTATAAAAATTTGCTTTATCAAATTATTGATTTCTACTGAACTATCATTATTTTTGGAGTTAATGAAATTTATCGAGTTATCGTAATGTATCAAGCTCTTTCAACTTATCGCCTTATCGATAACCGAAACCGAAGTTGGCGGGTTACCGAATCGAAGTTTTCAGAATTTTCAAAGTATGTATATCGAGTTTCTGCGGATGTATATATAAGTTAATAATATTTTCACTGTTTATCGGTTTATCGAATTCTATCGAGTTACCAAAGTGTAACGAGCTATCGAAATTTGTCGATAGATACCCAAGTTTATAGTTATCAAAACTTTATCGAGTTATCGCTATATCGATTTATATCGAGATATGTAGTTTTCTGAGTTATCGAGATTCATCGAGTCCACGAAACGTTAAGTTATCAAAATTTCTCGAGTTTTATTGAGTTATTGAATATTATTGTTTTTTAAATTCATCGAATTATCGATATATACCAAATTATAGACATTAAACGACAAACTGGAACGTATCGAGTCAATTCCAAGTACTGCCAAAGTTCATTGTACGATTGTTGCTTATAAGTTAAACGACGTACTAAGTTTCCAAAAATTTCCAAGGCTTTTATAAACCAGGAAACCGGTTGAATTTCGACACTCCTAGTAAATGTAATTCTCTATGAACTACACCGAGGCCAAGACTCGCTGTTGAACTTCCCTGTTCTCCTTTGTATATTTATTTACTAGGGCTGCCACTATACCTTATGCAGTTTTTAACTGAAAAAGGGCCGAAAAAGGTACAAATTTATCTAAAAAATCAACACTGGTGCGCATGCTTTAGCACATAAATCGACGCATAAGCGAATTGAGTGTGAACGCGTGAAATGCCAGCGGCTATTGTTGTTCCGAGGCCCAGCTCCGCGCAAGCAGCCAGTGACAGCAGCTCCAGCAGCCGCATAAACACAGCAGCAACTATAGCTATAACCATGCTACTGATTCACAAAGCGTGATAACAATGGAGGATCGTTAAACATCATTTCGAAGGCAGCAATAACTGCAGCCACAGGCACACTGCAACAACATTTGCTTTAGCGACAGCAACTCAACGCAATAGCAATTTTGTGCAACATAAACATTTAGCCGACGAACGCCTCACGTAATCGCAATGTAGGTTAATATGTATATTCCATGGAATGTGTGCACCTCCAATGGCATTGCGTCGCGCTGGCTGTACACTCTACTTAGTCTTCTTCTTCCGACTCTGGACTCTGCCGCCGCACAAAGGAGTGTTCTACGGCAGCGTCGCGCTCATTGATTGCTGCCGCAACTGTTGTTGTCGTTGCGGATATACATATTTGCTGCTTTTGACGTCTGCCGCTGCTTGGCATGTGTTGCTGCTGCTGCTGCCTATGAGCGTTCGCCAGGCTGTCAGGCAGCCAGTTAAACTAACTGCTTCACCAGCTTCTCCGTTTTTGGCCGTTAAGCCCACCTTCAACACGTGATGTCTGCTTTAAATTGTCATTTAATGTTGGAGCTCAGTGTTTTTGTTTTTTTTCTTTTGATTGTTTCACTCATATTTAGGTATGCGTGTATCTACATACATAACTGCGTAACGGTATAGCACCTCAAAAAAATTTCGTGGTAATAGATATTTTCGCCTTTGGTGCTTTTTGTTGCTGATCACTCGCTGCGATAAGAAAATTCGTTAAAAAGTCGTGTTTTGCTAAAACTTTGTTTGCACTGATTTTATGTTGCGATGCGATGAGCACGCAGTTGAGCTTATTTCAAATTTCATTCAAAAAATTTGCTGTTGTATGGAACTCATGGCTACTGACTGACCTAAAAGTGTTCAAGGAAGCGCACTTTCTCCTTTAATTGATATTCAAAAGGCAGCATGCGTCGGTGTAGCTTAGGTATATTGATTTTGAGTCAGGTTTGGAAGCTATGCTGCGCAGGCGAAATAGACCCACATTGGTTTCATCTTGGAAATATCTTATTTTAAAGAGAAAACTTGAATTCAGCAATATTTTAGCCTCAGTTTTTCAGCACAACTTGGCTTTTCAGACACTTCTAAATCAGAGCTATGCGGTTTCTTTTTTTTGAACCATGAAAAAGCATCTATGAAGTGCAGCAGGAAAGTGCATTGAACGAAAAATGCGATCAGATAAATCTCAGAAAAATAACCAAAAACGTATGCGTTTCACATAATTTTTCAAAACTTATCTGAACATACGTTTCGGCCGCACTTTTTAGTGGGAAAACCGATCGTCAAAGTATCCGCAAATAGAATCGGTAAACGTGCAAAAACCCGCTTTTCATACACTTTTGTTTCCTTTTTCGTATCCATTTTCGGATTTTTTTTTTTGGCTTGGCAGATGATATTTTTTTTAGCTTAACAAAAAATTGTCTCCATACAAATAAGGCGCAGTCTAATGTACTTGATTGTGAAAGCGAACAAGTTCTGAAGGCAGCGTTTGTGGAAGCTGAAGAACGATAATACATACAAACATATAAACGAATACTTATGTAGTACTATATTTATTTGAAGGAGTGCAAGGATAAGCCACGCCAAGGAGAGGTCGAGTGCTATAAGCATGTTTGCGAAAGCAATAACGAAGTGACAGACAGTAGAGGAAAATTCATGCAAGTACTAACATAGATACATATTCGTACGTATTTATTTATGTAAGTGTGTTTGAATAAATAAATAAATATGTGAAGTAGTAAACTTAATGTAAACCGAAATAAACACGAAGTTGCGAGTGTGCATATTGCATGAAGTACTTATGCGAGCAGAATATACGCTTCCTTGTAGGAGTCAGTTTAACCGATTTATGATTCTAATAAAACTATTTTATTTAGAGTAAAGCTGAACACTTAACATTATTGTAAAATGTTCAAATAAATTTTTTGACGATTCCGCTACATTGGAGACGAGCGGGGAGTTATGAAAAACAAAACTATTTTAAATTTTTAGATTTGAATTTTTTATAAAGGAAAATATATATTTTTTAAATTTAATTTAAATTTTTAGAACTTACTAATTTTTTCGTTTTCCTTTAATCATTTTTTAAAAACTAATTTATTTATTTTTTTTTT
>NW_016160605.1:58110-62008 GCF_001687245.7 Rhagoletis zephyria | reverse complement strand
TGTTATGCATACAGTGTACATACATATGTACATATGTATATGTAAGTAATGCAAGCAAATACTTTACGGTTGGAAGGAATGTGGGAATATGCACAAATATATGAATTAGGGTGGAAACATATATGTATGTATCTACATATACATAAATTACGTACATGCATACGTGTAGTTAAAAATGCATACCCAAAACAAACGCGAAAAATATCTCCCATACAACGTCGTGGAAAATTTTTCGCGAAAAGCTGTTGTGAGTGATCGCGAATGGATTATTTGCATCGTTTTTCTTGTTTATGAGACACCGACATCGGCAATGCTCGGACTTCTCATATTCGAGTGAAAGGAAATTTTTTTGCTTTTTCGATCGCGAATGAAAAGCAGCGAAAATGNATCGGCAATGCTCGGACTTCTCATATTCGAGTGAAAGGAAATTTTTTTGCTTTTTCGATCGCGAATGAAAAGCAGCGAAAATGTTTTTGTCGATCGCATTCCGAATGAGAGAGATGATAAATTTGTTTGCATTTTTCACTCGCGATAAAAGAATGCAAAAATAGGCCTGGAATATTATCGATCGCGAACGTGAGAGAATGTGAGTGAGAATTTCCGAACCCTGGCTTAAACTACTCAGTCATCTGAGGTAATTTTTTCTGAAATTATTTAAAAACAACTGTTTATTTGGTGGAAGTCTTAAGAAATAATACATGGATTTTATAATTCCAGTGGAAAAACTGTACCGCTTTTTTTATGGGCAGTGATGCAGTCTACTGTACATAAGTTGGCTATGATTACTCGGCCGTGCTATCATAGTAGCACAATGCCGCTAAGTACATTTTAAAATTTTCAGGCAATAGCCTCATGCGATTATCGATTATATTTTTTGTTGTTTGTATGAAATATTTTATTTTTATCAGTATTTTTCTTTTAATCAAAATATGTTGAAATAAAAGTGAAAAAAAATTTTCCATTTTTTCCATTTTTTATAAAGCTGATCTTCATTCCTTTTGTGCTTTCTTGTTCCTTTTTTGCCTTTCTGTCGGTGACTAAGCACCTGATATTTGCACACTGACAGGAAGAAAGTGAAGGAAGTAAGAGAGTGAAGGGTTTAAGAAAGGTGGAAGAGCAATTCCACGCTTACCGAAGTAGCAGCTTTACCACTACGTTGGGATTTAATTAATGTAAAACCTTTTTTTAAAGATTTCCATTTAATTTAACTTTTTATTTTTCATCTAATTTTCCATTTTATTTAATTTATCAATGCTCATTTTCATTATTATATGTACATTAATTAATTGTTGAAAGTGTAAATTCTTGTCTTAACTTGTTACACTCATGATGCCGACAGAATGTAACGAGTGCACTGCAAAATTGCTTCAAGTTGATGAAATGATAGCATGCTTTGGTGGGTGTGGTCACAATTTCTGTTTAAAACCCAGCAACATTAATTGAAATTATATAAAAATAATAGTAGAGAATATTAACCTAAAATGGTTCTGCAACCAATGTACGTTGTCAGATACTAATACGAAGTTTATAGAAATTAAACATTTAATTAACAAGTGTGAACAGTCAAAAATAAAAGCTACCGATGTTAAGCAGATAATTGAGCAAATTTTTTGCAATAAATGCTCGCAAATAAAAAGGAGTATTATTACTGACTTCAACTCCTTTCTGGAGTACAACATTGAAGTAAAAATAAATGCAATGAAAAATGAGATCCTAACAGATATATCGAATGAGTTCCAAAAAAAGTAATGAATTGCTAAATAAATTACGCGTACCTAATGAGAATGTTAACCCCAAAACGTCATATGCTCAAGTCGCCAAGTTGAATGAAAACCAAATTGTTATTAAACCGAAAAACAAAACCAAAAAAGCAAAGGGGACAAAAGAAGCACTAAAAAAAGTAGTTGAGCCTACGGAAGGTCGTATTAAAAACGTGAAAGAAATAAATAGCGGGGGAATAATTGTAGAATGCAGAAATAAAGACGCCTGTGAAAAGGTGAAACAAAAAGTAAGAGAGGCTATTGGAAACGAATTTGAAGCAAATAAAACTAAAGATAAAAGTGAAATAAAGAGGATATTTAAGATTGTTGGCATAATAGAGAAAATAAGTGATGATCGCCTAGTGGAATGCTTAACAAAGCAAAACGACGTATGTACAGGAAAAGATTTTAAAGTACTAAAAGTTTATGATAATGCTAATAGTAGAGAGGAAAGCTATACTACATTGGTAGAAACTGATGCTGTTACTTTTGAAAATGTATTGCAACAAAAGAAGGTATTTACTGAATGGGACACTTGTGTCGTTTATGAGCATTTAATTGTTTTGCGTTGTTTCAAGTGCTTGGGGTATAAACACAAAGCCAGCGAATCCACTAATAAGATAGCATGTAGCAAATGTGCTGGAAATCATGACAGTAAAGAATGTACCTCAAATATAGTTAAATGTGTAAACTGTAGCGAGTTGGTTAAGAAAAGTTATTGATGTTGATCTAAACCATTACGCTTTCAGTATAGATTGTCCGGCATATAAAAAACATACTCAACCAAAAAACAAATCGCGAATCTAGCAACGAATACTAAATAAATTAAATTGCATTTATTCAAATATCAGTAGTATCGTTGCTAACAAATATGAACTAGAGCGTCTAATAGAAGTACAGAAACCCTGTTTGGTTCTTTGCTCAGAAAGTTGTTCGACAGAAGACATAACAAATCAAGAATTACAGATTGAATCCTACAAATCAGTGCGGTGTAATTCACACAACAGGCACACGGGTGGTGTTTTAGTATATGTACAGGATTCAATTGAATATGCAACAAGTTATAACCATTCGCTTAATAAAAATCTGTGGTGTATAATATTAAAAATTAAAAACATATTTCCTAAATATCAAATAGGTCTTATATACCATTCGCCTAATTCGAGCGATGCAGACTTTATTACATACTTACAGGTCTATTCTGCACGTTACCAAAGATTTTGTAACCGGAAAATTTTATTACCAAAAAATGTTGCCAGTTCTTGTCACCGCGATTCTAATTACGTTGGTAATGCAGTTAAAATATTCAGCAATTCAGCTATGAAGAATTGTGGAGATTCTGGCCTTGCATATTTCACGGGGCAATACTTTGTTACCAGCTTATGAGATGGTAATAAAATTTACCGCTTACAAGAATACACAGAATTCGAAAAGGGTTTAAAATTTGACAGGAACTTAATTTACCGGTTACGAAACTTTTATTACCAGCGCAGAATAGACCTGTGATCTATTATTATTATTGCCCAAATAATAGACATAAGAACGATTATAAGAAATGTAAACATAACGAAACTGTCAAAGCTAAACTTCAAAATGGGGGGGATTGCCAGATGAATGTACGTAACCAATGTTATCCAAGACACGAACCATCATATCGGCATAGGCACGAATTGACAGTGACAATAGGGAAACGCCCACACTTACACACGATAAAAGAATCGGTGGTCACATACCACGAGGCTAGGGAAATATTCTTCCTTTCCCGAATTGGACACGGAGCGAACCACACGCATCAGCCCTCGCAAGAACGGAAGTAATCTTAACCAAATAATTAAACTGGGTTAAAAGCTGGCGACATTCAGTTAGTCGATATTCACCCATATCTAATAAAGGGAAATCGACTGAGCCCAAACATAAGGAAAAAGGCTATCAGTAAAAAGCCGTAAGTGTGCAAAGTGTTCGAGGCGGTAACAGAATTTAATCGTGCTATTCGTTTGCAGTTTTTTCTTTTTTTTTAGAAAAAACTGCAAACGAATAGCACGATTAAATTCTGTTACCGCCTCGAACACTTTGCACACTTACGGCTTTTTACTGATAGCCTTTTTCCTTATGTTTGGGCTCAGTCGATTTCCCTTTAT
>NW_016160605.1:49786-53532 GCF_001687245.7 Rhagoletis zephyria | reverse complement strand
TTTTTTTTTATCTTGTATCTGGTTCAGTCAAAGGCAAAGGGTTCCGTCACATTTCTTCCGGCGAATCCCCAACCAAATTGTGCAGGGGAAAATAAAGAAGTTGTGAATCCAAAAACCTGGTCTATTCATTTGACAGCAATTGGACCCCCATTCGCCGATTATCCCAAAACCATCAAAACGTAAGTCTGCCACTTTCTTGTCACCATCCCATTGGAAACGAGCTACCCAACAACAGTAAATCGAGATTCCTGTTTGGACCGACAAAAGAAGGTCAAGCAAATCACCTGTTACACGAAATTTTAAATAATAGCTGTTTAACGCATGATAATATAGTCTTCAACGGGGATTTCAATATAAACTTGTACAAAAGCACCACTTATAGCAAACAGTTAGTTGACCTATTTCGGTCTTTTGCTATGGATCAAAAAATAGATTTTTATAATCGAAAAGGGGATAACACTGAAACATTGATTGATTTGTTATTTACGAATAGTGAATTTATTTCCTGTAAAAGATTGGCAGAAGATAGGATTACGGATCACGAAACCATTAATTTTAAAATAAAATTAGAAAAAAATATTTAAAATTATAGTTAGAAAACTTATAACTTCTTGGGAATATTACTCAAGCGATAGTCTTGTTAACCAATAACGACAATTCAACTATTGTGATTTCAAGAATATGAGTATCGAAAATAAGGTAAATTTTCTATATAATAATATATCAAGTGTAATGAGTACTATGACATACTCTAAAGACATCAGCGTTAAATTGATGAATAAGTGGTACGATTCTGAATTAGCAAACCTCAACAAATCAACTGAATCTTTACAACATTGCTTTACAAACAGGCGACTGGAATGAATACAATATTACCCGGCGTAGATACAAAAGGTTAATAAAGGTTAAGAAGACCAAATACATGGAACACAAAATTACCTGTAATATCGGGGACAGCAAAGCTATGTGAAAACACCTAAAAAAGTGCATATCTATATCTAAGGAAACCAATGCCTTTAAAAGAATATTAATAAACGACCAACTTCTCACACATGAGGGTGAAATAGCGCACTCACTAAACAACTATTATTTTTACCTTCCTTTTATTAACTCGGGATGTAACTACGTAATATTGATGCGCCTAAAAGATACAGCGATTCCTATTCTCAAGTTACATACCTGATGGCAGTACGAATGGCAATTATAATAGGGAGGTTTTAGTTTTTTAAACTATAACTTTATTTTTTTTATAGATAGTGTCATGGAAATCAGCAGAAATATTAGTGCTGGAATTGGGGACTTCGTAATCACGGGAATTATTGTCTCTACTTTTAAGTTTCAAAAAATATCAACAATCGACATTCTGAATATAGTAAGCAAATTCAAAAACAAATTTGGTGGAAAAAAGCTTATATCTGAAGGAGTCTTTAAAGACTCAATAACTTATACTGGATACTTTTATGCTCAAATTGTGAATGAAAGCTTAGAGGAAGGTGATTTTCCAAACTTGTGGAAAACGTCGATTGTTGTACCAATAGAGAAAATAAAACATACTATCAGAGCTGATGAGATTAGACCCATAAATACATTACCATGTGACGAAAAAATACTAGAAACAGTGGTGAAAAACCAACTTGTACAGTACTTAGAAGATCATAAAATTATTATTTCACAGCAATCTGGTTTTCGTAAAAGGCATTCCTGCGAAAGTGCTCTGAACTTGGTTATTGCTAACTGGAAAGAAGACTTGAGCAGGAATAAACATATACTAGCTGTCTTCTTAGTTTTGAAACGTGCTTTTGAGACGATCGACCAAAATCTGTTACTAAAAAAGCTGTGCAATGTAGGTATTACCGGTATTGAACTAAAATGGTTCAAAGACTTTATTAAGAATCGGAATCAAAGAACATCAATCGGATCATCACTGTCTGATAAAACGAGTATCAATCGGGCTGCCACAAGGATCTGTGTTAGCTCCTATTCTGTTCAATATTTATATTAATGATATTACTGATTGCCTTAAAAACTGTGATATAAAATTATTTGCCGATGATATGCTGCTTATGCTTAGTGGAGATAATATCACTGAAATATCCACTAAGTTGCAAAATGATTTAAATGAGGTATATAACTGGCTGTGGTTAAACCGACTTAAATTGAGCGTCGATAAAACTAAATTTATGGTTATATCAAGACGTAATTTTGAGAGCACCAAGTTGCAGAACTTAAATATGAACAATGAATTAATTGAAAGAGTTAATACATTCAAATACCTAAGAATAAAAATCGATGACAAATTGAACTTTAATGAACACATTGATTACACGGTGGTAAAGATAGCCAAAAAGTTATACTTTACGCAACGAACGTGCAAATACTTAAGTAAAAGTTACAAGGTCATGGTATATAGATCCATAATTTAACCTCATTTCATTTACTGTCCCACCATATTTTTCATAATGAGAGATAGTCAGATTTATAAATTGCAGAAACAACAAAACCGAGCTATAAGATTCATTCTTACTAAAGCTATGACAACCCTATCAGAGATATACTATCTACTCTAAACTGGCTGAGCATTAAACAACAGCTCTTTTACTATACAATGAAATTTATCAAGAATATTATAGATGGCAACTTACCCGATTACTTGAAAAGCAACATTAAGTATGTCAATAATGTACATTCCATAAATACTCGTAATAGAATTGACTTTAATCTACCTGCTTACAAAACCGAAGCAGATAAATGTAACTTGTTTTACAAAGGATTAAAATGTTATAATGAATTGCCAAATAAGGTTAAATCTAGCAATATGAATGAATTCAAAAAAAAAAGTTTAGTTATTGTAGGAGCCTTCGAATTTAGTTATACATGGGCAATCTTCCGGTCTACCAATCGAAATGCACATACGTATAAAGTATACTGTTTCCCCACGCCACGGGAGTGCAATGGGGTATAGTCGTTGCGCTGGGTATGCAGTTACAGTTGCATGGCTATACTCAATCCCGACTCTTGCGTTCTCGTTCGCGCACTTTGGGCAACGTGAGCAACCCATGTGCGAGATGCGGTAACCAATCCGAGTGGAGCCTTGGGTCACGGCAGAAAGAGAGGGAGCTTCGGTGGGGCCACTCCGACTTATTCGGTTTNCCACTCTGACTTATTCGGTTTAAGGGCTCACTGAAGTCTGCAGCGTCTGTCCACCAGTAGGTGTGGCTGCAGGCGGGTGTCTGCTTGGCACAAGCGGCTCGCTATATAATCGTGTATTTGGTTGCGAAACCACCCCCGTTCCAGCAATGGGTTGTGCGCTGGGCTTGGGACCCGCCACGTAAAAACCACTTCCAGTGAAGAAGCAAGGCAAAGCCTCGGATGAGACCCCCCCTTATGATGACGACCACGGCAAATGTTTAAAGGACTACGATTTGAGGGCATGCACCTGGAATGTCCGGACCCTTAATGGGGAAGGTGCCTCTGCCCGGCTGGTTGATGTCCTCGTAAGGACAAAAGCTGACATCACCGCCATCCAAGAAATGCGTTGGACGGGGCAAGGCAAACAATGTCTGGGGCCTTGCGACGTCTACTACAGCTGCAATGTAAAGGAGCACAAATTCGGAGTTGGATTTGTGGTCGAAGAGAGACCAAGCACGATTTTGATATGACGGGGGCAGCGCTCGTACGTGCGCTCCAAGCGCTCATAGAAGAGATCCTTGGATGCCTCATCCTTCTCTTCCGTCGGGGCATGGGCG
>NW_016160605.1:36234-49709 GCF_001687245.7 Rhagoletis zephyria | reverse complement strand
GACTTCAATGCCAGGGTGGGCAAGGAAGGGATCATTGGAACCACCGTCTGAAAATTCAGCCTCCACGACGAAACGTCCGACAACGGATTGAGGCTGATCGACTTCGCCGGGGTCGGAAACATGGTATTATGCAGTACTAGGTTCAAGCATAAAAAGATCCATCAAGCTACCTGGCTGTCTCCGGATCGAAAAACGAGAAACCAAATCGATCATGTTGTGATAGACGGAAGGCACCCTTCCAGTGTTTTAGACGTACGCACACTCCGAGGCCCAAACATCGACTCAGACCACTAAGCATTCTAAGCATAGGTTACAAGGTTTTATCGAGTGTTTTGTGTGAAAGACTGAAGCCCACCGTCAATGAACTGATTGGGCCTTATCTGTATGGCTTTAGACCTGGCAAATCCACCATAGACCAGGTATTCACAATACGCCAAATCTTGGAAAAGACCCGCGAGAAAAGGATCGACACTCACCACCTATTTGTCGACTTTAAAGCCGCTTTTGACAGCACTAAAAGGAGTTGCCTATACGCCGCTATGTCTGAATTTGGCATCCCCTCAAAACTCATACGGCTGTGTAAAATGACGTTGAGCAATACCACCAGCTCCGTCAGAATTGGAAAAGACCTCTCCGAGCCGTTCGCCACAAAACGGGGTTTCAGACAGTGCGACTCCATTTCATGTGACTTCTTTAATCTTATGTTGGAGAAGATAATAAGAGCTGCAGAACTGAACCGCTCAGGAACAATTTACTACAAGAGCGTGCAATTGCTGGCTTATGCCGATGACATCGACATCATCGTTAACAAAAACCGCGAAGTCTGTTCTGCCTTTTCCAAGTTGGATAGGGAAGCAAAGCGCATGGGTCTGGTGGTAAACGAGGACAAGACGAAGTATCTCCTGTCATCAAACAAACAGTCAGCACATTCGCGCCTTGGCACCCACGTCACTGTTGACAGTTACAATTTCGAGAAAGTAGAGAATTTCGTTTACTTGGGAACCAGCATTAACACCGATAATGATGCCAGCATTGAAATCCAACGCAGAATCACTCTTGCCAACAAGTGCTTCTTTGGACTGAGTAGGCAATTCAGGAGTAAAGTCCTCTCTCGACGTACGAAAACCACGCTCTATAAGTCACTCATCATGCCCGTGCTGGTATATGGCGCAGAAGCATGGACAATGACAACATCCGATGAGGCGGCTCTTGGAGTGTTTGAGAGAAAGATTTTGCGGAAGATTTACGGTCCTTTACGCGTTGGCGACGGCGAGTACCGCAGACGATGGAACGATGAGCTGATGAGCTTTACAACGATATGGACATAGTGCAGCGAATTAAAATACAGCGGCTCCGCTGGCTTGGTCATGTCGTTCGAATGGACACCGACGCTCCAGCTTTGAAAGTATTCAACTAGGAACCCGCTGGTGGTAGCAGAGGAAGAGGAAGGCCCCCACTGCGATGGAAAGATCAGGTGGAGAAGGACTTGGCTTCACTTTTCGTTTTCAATTGGCGTCAGTTGGTACAGAGGAGAAACGACTGGCGTGCTTTGCTGAACTCGGCCAAATTCGCTTAGGCGGTTACAGCGCCAAAAAAGAAGAAGAAGTTTCCCCACGCCAAGATGGTTATACCGTTCCCAAACGCATCCGTAAAGTAGCCGAAGCTCATCCCGAAACGCATCACTAGATCGAATTCAGTGCATCGCCGTTTGGATGCTTGCTTCGCACTTCATATGCATAAACGGCCTTTATACCATAGCATGTAATGATACGATTCGGAATTTGGCCACATTTTTCATCTCTAAATTTGGTTGCTCATATTAGTAGCTTATACTCTATATTTTAGGTTAGGCATAGTATATTTTAAGAATTATGTATAAACTAGGCTTAATAAGCTGTAAGAAATAAATATAATAAAATAAAACAACAACAGATCTGCAGCGTTGGAAAACTACGAAAGAAGCTTCCCACAGCTAGAAACGAGAAAAACAACAACAATGACGAAGTGGTAAATAGGAACATAACAACAATCAAATACATCCAAGCACAATGATTCAATAATAGAAGGGTTTTGTAATAAAACAGTATTCTCGCTCCCACACATAAAATCGGCTCCTTTACTTGTGCAGAATGTTGCTTACTCTACAGTTTCTAGTTATATTAGTAGTAAAACCAAATTCTTCATACTAAATATTCGATGTCATCGCCGTCGTTTGCGTTATTTTCTGGAATAAGTGTATAATAGCGACCGTTTAGCTATAAAATATCTAGAAATGCCGATTGATAGATTTACGCTGATTTCTGCGATACCAAATTTTTTGGCGCAGGTAAAAAATAAAGAAGGTATAATAGATTTATTTGCTTTGTTTATTTATATTTTTTAACTCTAAATTGTTGAAACCCAAAAGTAGATCATGATAATATATGTATACCGAATTAAAGATAATAACTTGTACTTTCTAACTAATATAAATTTCTTTACCGTTAATGGTGCTTTTTTTCAAAAAAGGTTATTTCATGAAAAAATAACATTTGTTCGTTTTTAGTGGTTTTTTGTTTAAAAATATAAAAATCATATAAACTATGTAGATCAACTTTATTATCATTAGTTTTTATTCCGTTATTTAAGTAGTTCATAATTTATAAATATTTAAAAAATCCAAAAATTTAACATTAACCTTCTAGAACGTCATCATTTTTTAGTTGCGTCAAAAATTTTGGCATGGTTGAAATAAGCGTGAAAAGTTCTATTGATCTGCATTTTTCGTTTTTGCATAGCTGAACAGTCAGTATTCTAGATTTGTTCCAGGAAATGCCGAATAACTTAAATTAAAAATTTATTTTTTTACGTATTGTTTAGTATTTCCATTAAAACACCAAATATATCGCAAATTTGCATAGAATTAATAATACACATTTTACTTCTGATTGTATACTTTTCGTACTTTTTGTAGTACCTTTCTACTACCGTTTTCGCAAAAGGCGATCACATTCTTCCCCTTTCTCCTACTCCCATAATACAAATCTAGATAAAGGAGTGTCAAAATTTAGCTGTCACAAATTACGTAACCTTGTATTATTGAATCATGGCCAAGCACCATGGTGAAATAATAATAAGGTGTTGTCACTTAGGGGTGGTTGTTGTAATTTTTTCGCAATTTCGGCATACCAGCGTTACAGTAATGCCTACTCTTTCCTTTCTGGGCAAAATAGAACAAAAAATGGAGCAGACAACAATTTTGCGGAAAAAGTATGCGCTCAGATTTTCCAATAAATTTGAAACGAAATGTCAGAGGAAAAGAGAATCAAAGAAATTTCTATTTTTCTCTAACTTTTCGTTTAAAATTTATTGGAAAATCTGAGCGATAATTTGCAATAATTGTGATTTTGTAAGTAATTTTTGCTAAAATATATACATATATATGTGCATATTGACGAAATTTAATTGTTTATATATTTCCTCATATAGGTTGAGCTATTAATCCAAAAAATCACCGATTTATTCAAGAGAATTCCAGGTAAGTTTCGCAAACTAAATGCATTCACTAAATTAATGTATTTTTCTCACAAAAGCTTTTCAGAACAGTGCTTTTTAAGTTTTAGAGCTGGTTAGAGTTGGTTACTGGAGCAGTGTCTCATCAGCGGCGCTACCAAAAGCGGTGTTATAAGCTAGTTTCAGGTAGGAATTTGTTAAATCCAACACACAACACATCCAACACATTTCTATTTTCAGACCCTAACCAATCTTTATGTTTGTGTTTCTTCCAACAGATGTTTGGAGCAGTGTCTCGCCAAGCTACGCTACCAGCAACGTTTTTATAAACAAGTTCCAGGTAGAAAATTATTAAATCCAACACATTTATATTATCAGACTTTAACCAGTCTTTATGTTTGTGTTTTTTCCAACAGATTATTGGAGCAGTGCACACCAGCAGCATCATCACCTTCTACAACTAGGGATTTTCAATTGCGTTTCAGTTAAGAAGTTAGCAATTGCCAATGAATCGAATTGGTAATTTATTTATTTTTATTTGTTTTTGGCTTACACACATGCTTACACCATTGTGTAATGATGTAATTATTAATACACTATGGCGCGCACTAATCACGGATTCGGTACTTATCTTCAAGCGTTTCTGCTCGGATGACTATGATGAGGGACTTTGGTCTGGCCACTAAGGGCCGGTTTCTCCATCTCTGGTTAACACTAACTCCCCGGTTAAACATTGTTATCGACGTTCTAACTCCATGCATATAACAGGGAGTCGATAAGGTCGGTAACGATGTTTACCGGGGGATAAGTGTTAACCGGAGATAGAGAAACCGGCCCTTAAACGTATAATTATTTAATAATATAACAGCTAGAATTTAGATTTCTAATTTTTAAATGGTAATAATATGTTTTAATGGATAGTACGTCATTTTTATTAGAAGTTAAAAATTATTAAATAAAGAGAACTGTTTAATTTTGTTTGTTTTAATATGAATAAATGAAGGGGGGAAAGTAGTTCTTATTTTTTAAATTTTAATCAACCTCTTATGTGTGTGGTACGTCTGTATGGCCTTTTAAGTTTTATTCTATATAGATAAATGTGAATGTCTGTTTGTTTATTACCTTATAACTTTTCAACCACTAAACGGAATCGCACGAAACTTTGCACACTTATTTGTTTTTACCCCGGGAAGGTTATAGGTATGGTTTTGTTTGCAAATATGGTGTCAATTTTGCGAGGGGCGTGGCACCTCCCATAGGCCTGCAAATTTTTAATCAGCTATAACTTCGGAACCATAAGTCACATGAACTTGAAATTTGGTATGCAGACAAACCTATGGTATATGCTTATAGTAAGGTATATATAAATGACTTTGTAGGAGGGGGCGTGGTATATCTCATAGTCGTAGAATTTTTAATCAGCCATAACTTCGGAACCATAAGTCACATGAACTTGAAATTTGGTATGCAGACAAACCTATGGTATATGCTTATAGTAAGGTATATATAAATGACTTTGTAGGAGGGGGCGTGGTATATCTCATAGTCGTAGAATTTTTAATCAGCCATAACTTCGGAACCATAAGTCACATAAAATTTAAATTTGGTATGCAAACATACCAATGATAGGTGCTTATCAGTTTCCAGTTCGCTTAGCTTTTGCAATGACAATAAACCAGAATGCCTTAAAGTAAGACTCGAAACTTTATCGAAAATAAAATGTATGATAATTATATTGGAAAATGCATTTATGTTAATGGATTCTTTGAGGTATTAAAAAAATGCTGTGAAATCATATTAGAGTTATTTTTCGTAAGAAGTTAGAAAGTATTTCTTCTATTATATTATTTATTGGAGATATTTTAACCTAAATATAGCATTTTCAGTTTTACTGAAACCATTTTCAAATTAAGCTAAACCTTTTTCAAATTAAATGAAACCTTTTTCATGTTAAGCGAAACCTTTTTCATATTAAATGAAAACTTTTTCAGATTCAGTGAAACTTTATTCAAATTAAATGAGACCTTTTTCAGATTCAATGAAACTTTATTCAAATTAAATGAAACTTTATTCAAATGAAATGAAACTTATTTTTTGGATTACTTTGAATTAGCTGTTACGTGTTGCTCTCCCTTACGGTCAAGGCATGTTGAATACAGTGTTGCCGTTTCGGTACAATTGGACCAAAATTGGTAGTTTCATTTCTTAAAATAAGGCTTTGGTAGGTTGGTTGGTTTGTTGTGATTTTCGAGGGTTTTGGTAACTAGGCAAATCATATAATTTATTCATTTTATAAAACTTCAAATATCTCTGTTTTCGGGAGAACATGTAAAGGATGATGTGAAAAGGAAAAGAGAAATGGGACAAATCAAAATTATTCTTGAACCGAAGTTGAATGTTGCCGTGATTAGACTGTGCTCTAATCCATAGAGTTTGTTTAAGTTAGAAGAAAATAATTAGACAATTGTTATGCAAATGCCAAATTTTACATTTCGCCTAAGCGAGTGAGTGAGAAGGGAGAGTATTTGTACTGTCTGTAGAGTGACAACTCTCAAGCAATGCCAAGTGTGCATAACAGAGCCTTTAGAGTTAGCCAGACGTGGTGCAAACGGCTCTTAATAGGTTAAGTTGATTTCCTGTTCCTTAATTTCAAAATGTTTAATGCTTAATTTGAATAAAGTTTCATTTAATTTTAAAAAAGTTTCATTTGGTTTGAATAAAGTTTCATTGAATCTGAAAAAAGTTTCATTTAATTTGATTAAAGTTTCATTGAATCCGAAAAGGGTTTCATTTAATTTGAAAGAGGTTTCGCTTCATCTGAAAAAGGTTTCAATTCATTTGAAAAAGGTTTCGCTTAACCTGAAAAAGGTTTTATTTAATTTGAAAAAAGTTTCATTTAAACTGAAAATGCTATAAATACACCTGCAGTGCCAAGAAATTATTATTGCATTTCATTCCATAGCACCCAAGCTACACAGCTGTCCCACTATATTAGGCTATATTAAAATTAGAGCGGAGAGCATAACATCTTTACATAAAGTATTTTTTATATTTGTATAAAACATGGGTTCACCCCACCCGCGGGTAAAAGCTAGTATATATTAATTTTGAGGTAGAAAAATAAAACTGAATAATTATTATAAACATTATTTTTGAAGGAAATAGTAATAATAATTTATTTTGAGTGAAAACATGTTTTATGGATGCCACTGATCTAAATTATTTTACTTATAATGAATACGGTCCCGGTTTAAACTTAATCCGTCCAGTTTTAAACTTAATTATTTATTCATAATGTAGACAATGAACAGAATATCCTGCGCCTTGTGCCATTCCCTGGAAGAGGAAATGTTTTCGAAGATAATACCAACTGGCTTCCCCTGGGAGACATTCCTCATTGTGACTACATCTCGGAATATCTCGTTGAATCTGACGCCTCCATCGTCTCTGCAGATGATTTTAGCATAGAGAGCGACATAGACCAGTTCCATGATGACGTGGTCGAGTATATAGCTGGCTATATTATCCGCAAGCTCCATTTAACTGGTGTGGAGTCCACGGACAATACGTTCAATTGGGTTGATGAATTGTCGAAAGGCGGTTTAATAAAGCCTAGTTCTGCGTTGTTGAAAGAGTTATTGTTCTTAGAAACCATTTTTATAAAATTTAATGGGAAGGAAGTTTATTGCGGTCCAAATTATATGCAAGAAATGCTTAACGCCTCAAAAACTGAATGAACTGTAGAATGCATTTTCGTATTAAAGGTTTGAATAAATCTTTAAAGTGATATAAATACACCATTTTTAATGTTTGTATGCGTATTCATTGAATTTAAACAGTTAAACAAAAGTATTTCTTATAGGGAAATCCACTGATAGCGAGAACTTTTAATATTTGTATATATTCGAAATCAGTATTGAAAATTGTATCCAAAAAGTAGTAAAAATAATCCAAATTTTTCCCCCCTTTTTCTACTACACTCAGAAAAATGTTTAGTTATAATTACCAAGATTTGGTTATAGTGATCAAGTGGCATAGTTGGATATGGCGAAATAAATATCTAGTTCACGAAAGTCTGCAATTTACTTGAGACTTCTAGTTGGGACAAATGTATATTGGTTAACAATTATAAAACGACTATCTTGAGTGGACAATATTGTTAGTTGAATAAAATCATTGTTGAGCAAATATAAACAATGCTTTGGTTGATACAAGTTTTCGATTAATTTTGTGAACTTGCTGTAGACGTGAAAAGTTTCAGTTTGACACAAATAAAAATTTACTCGATGGTTTTTGTGTTTACTTTCTTCTTTTATTTGCATATATTAAGCATAAAAAATACATACATATTTACATAAATAGTTACTAGTGTAAATAATGTATATGTATATGGTGGTAAGAATTTCCTAAAAAGAAACGATGAAACAGGAACAGTCGTCCGAAAACCCAGGTCAATATCTGCTGGAAGTGCTGGGTTAAGTACACTGCTTTGCTTTTTTCTTTGGCTAAATAGATACTTTTAAATTATAATTCACATGAACTATATATTCACTGAGAAACCCCGGTTGGCATCAAACTTTATATTTTTAAATAACTATGCGCAACAATTCGAGGCGATGGCAAAACTGAAACTGAGACAAACAAGTCTGGGCATGTCGTAGCACACACTTTTCTTTCTCTACCTAGCGCAGTGATCGACATCCTATAGCTTACTGAGCGCTCTGTGACCACACGCGTGTTTCACCCATATACGAACAGCGGTAGCGGAGCAATGATTTCCACGCACACAGTCTCATTCATTGATTCGTTTTTATGCAATGGTCGGCATACTAGCGCACTCAAACGATTCAATAAGTGGGACTGTGTGCATTGCTCAGCTGCCGCTCTTCGTATGTGAAACACACATGAGCTTAGGGTTTCCAGATTTTTTATGCGCGAAATCAGTACATTAGACTTTTTCATGCTAAAAAATCAGTACTTTTCAGTACATTTTTATTCAAGCAAAATTATGAATGTAAGTAGCAGAAAATAATTTATAACGCCTGAGTTCTTGTTTTTAACAATATTTTGGTATATAAATAAAATATAGTTAATTTTAACATGATTGTACACATCATTATTCACAGGAGCCAATAAATTATTTTATATTTGTGACTTTTTGAATAGCAATAAAACTGTACGGCAAAATCAACTTTTTTTTCTGTGTATTGGACCAAACCAATTTTTTTTATTGATTGATTGATTGAGTCATAGGTAAAAAAGTAGTTTCTCCGTTTTTCGAAGTTAGCCTCAGCAATCGAGATATGGGCCTTCGAAGTTCGAAATTGGAATTTTTATGCTCTCACCCCCTAGGATTGTTCCCCTATTTTTTTTTTTTTGAAATAAAAAAATATTTAGAGGTCGCTCAAAGCGCTCAAAGTTTTCCATGTATTTTTATATGGGGAAAAAACAACTTTTCGTAGAAATGGTATAGAATTCTTAAAAATCAATATTTTTCTATGAGAGAACTCAATTTGTCTGCAGCAGATTCCCAATAATAATACCAAAATTTTTATTTAACCATTTTTTCATCGAAACTTTAATTTATAGGTCCAATGGGGGGACCAATAAAAAAATCGTTAGTATTAAAAAATGGTTAAATAAACAATTGGGTCTTATTACTGAAAGTCTCCTGAAGAGAACCAGTGTTTTCCGATCGAAAAATATTCGTTTTCAAGAATTCTATACCATTTCTACGAAAAGTTGTTTTTTTCTCATATAAAAACACATGGAAAACTTTGAGCGCTTTGAGCGACCTCTAAATATTTTTTGATTTCAAAATAAAAAATAGGGGTATACTTTTTTTCGATATAGAACAATCCTAGGGGGTGAGAGCATTACAATTCCGAGTTTACTGTTTTTGGACCACCCTAGTGTACACATCGTCGTTGACAGGCGCCAATAAATTATTTTATATTTATGATATTTTTGAATAGCAATAATGAGATCATTCCCATTTTCAGTGTTAAAATAGTCAACGAATTCTATACATTTCATTTTAAAATTACTTTTAATTTCAAGTTCACTTTAAAAAATTTTAATTAGAAGCCGGTTCCTCTCTTTGCGCTAGGAAACAAACTTTATTCTTAAGATCCTCTCATACTGTAAAAAAGTACCACTTTTTAAGGAGTTCATCTATATTTCATCATGGCTTAAATAATTTTTCAACCACGCAAAAACTGTGTGTCGGAGACATGAGCGCAGATCTCACCGATCATTAATTACTTGTATTATTAATGCAATGGTTCTTAAACCATGTATATGAAAAATTTGAAATGTAAATCCAATGTAACTTTCGAAATTTGAACCTACTCATTGTAACTTATTCTATTGTAACCTAATGGTTTTTGCTTATTATATACGGCGGGGGTCTAAGGCGGGTTTGCAGGAGTAGCATGGCTTTTCGCTTTCGAACCGCTGAAGAGACCGTCTCGTTTATTTTTGAAACGTTTTTCACGCCAATGGCACCCTCGTACTCGCTAAGTAGTTTTAAATTTACCTTGAATTAATAATTGAATTGATAATAAAACCTTGTAAAATTATTGCATTCCACAAAGGAAACACCTTGCGTATTCTACATTAACTTTGCACACCATTACTTCAGGCTAAGCATGAACATGGTCCTATCGATCCGCAAAAGGATTGGCAACCCGAATAAAAGTGTTTGCATGCACTGAACACACCACTCGCTAACTTACTTCAGACTACTCGCTCAAATCAGTTGAGTTTAAAACGTTGAATAAGCAAGGCGGTCAGCGGTCGCGTTCGGACGTTATTTATGTACAAGCGGTTGAAAGAGTGAAAAAAAGAACTATTAACACAAAGAATAAAACAAAACTAACTAAAATCGAAAAAGTGCTTACAGTGTACAGTACATTAGTAAAAAAAAAAAAACAAAAAAAAAATTTGTTTAGTGCTAGCAGCGATACCTGCACCACGCCCCCATTTCAAGCGCTAGCAGTGATACCTGCGCCCCCAAATTTAAAGCGCTAGCAGCGATACCTGCGCCTCAACCCCACACTAAAAAAAAATTATAATAAATAACTGTGAGCTACAAAATACTGAACAAACNACTTACTTCAGACTACTCGCTCAAATCAGTTGAGTTTAAAACGTTGAATAAGCAAGGCGGTCAGCGGTCGCGTTCGGACGTTATTTATGTACAAGCGGTTGAAAGAGTGAAAAAAAGAACTATTAACACAAAGAATAAAACAAAACTAACTAAAATCGAAAAAGTGCTTACAGTGTACAGTACATTAGTAAAAAAAAAAAAACAAAAAAAAAATTTGTTTAGTGCTAGCAGCGATACCTGCACCACGCCCCCATTTCAAGCACTAGCAGTGATACCTGCGCCCCTATATTTCAAGCGCTAGCAGTGATACCTGCGTCCCTACATTTAAATCGCTAGCAGCGATACCTGCGCCTCAACCCCACACTAAAAAAAAATATAATAAATAACGGTGAGCTACAAAATAGTGAACAAATAAAAACTACCGACTACATATAACGTCGTCCGAAACGCAAACCAAAAAAAAACTATACAAACTAAAAACTCTTAAACAAAATCTAAAAATAACGGCGAGAGCAGCATACCTGCGCCACACAAAAAACCACATCCCCGCTATACCCAGACAAGAAAAGGAAGTTAAAGGTGCATCCACCCTAGTGCCTAAATGCGCAAGCAGCAAGGTCCAGTAGGGAGCTTAATCACAACAATCACAGGAAATTAGCGGAGGAGGGTACAGGCGACAAAAAGGAAAAAGCATACAGGTGGTACAAAATCAGGAATGTCAAAGTAAGTCTGACCAACATTTAATAATACTTATACATATAGCACATTAGCGGATTTTTCATGCCATTATCAAACTGTTTAAATTATTCGGTTACCAACGGTACAGGATTTACCGTTTTTTCTCTAATATACATGGAAACCACTATTTGTCACCCACAGTTTGATAAAATCCGCTAAAGTGTACTCTCACATACATACATATATAAAACAAACTTACATTTTACATATGTGCATAAGTACTTCCCGCTCAATATCTTCCTTCTCACTGGGTAAACATATCTCGAAACGCCTTTGAGTCTCAATTTCCTGTTGGGGCAGCGTAAAAAATTCACGCTATTGCACATTTGTAATACACATATGTACACATATTCAACTCTCGCCTAGCTCCCTTTTGCAAAATCGTGAGTTCAAACGTATTTATATACATATGTTCATAAAACCGCTAACCCAAAAAAGTACATGCGAAGAGTTATATGTACATACGCACATGTAAACATACATACACCTGTTGCATCTTTGGTCAGAACCTTTTCCCGCCTCTTTATCGCCAGCAATTATTTTACTCATACACAGAGTTGCCAGATGTGAGGATTTCGCCCCATTTTGGGGTTTCTGAAACCATTTTGGGGATCGATTTTTTCGTTTGGGGATGTGGGGATTTGATGGGGATTTTTGTTTGGTTTAAAATATTCATATTGAAATTAAAATACATATATTTTACTGCCTGCCCTTAAAAATTTCTCAAACAAAGATTTCAAAGTATTATTCGTGGAAAATGCCTGTTTCAATGGCTTTCGCTGAACACACAATTTTCTCTCACTTCATTACACCAAATTGTAAAAGCATCGCTGTGATTGGCATTTACCGAATGGACTGCATATATTTCTGATTTCCTTAGTGTAAAAGGAATTTTACGAAGTGGCAAGCACACAAAAAAAAATTGACGAACTTACTGGCCATCTCCACAGGATAAAATTTATTACTGCCCAGCTGTCATTTTGGTCGCTAGATATAAGTTATATCAGTGGCAATATTTGTGTGGGCTTTTTATATCTTGATATAAGCATTTGTAAGATAGCTTCGAAAACGTATTTTTGCCGGATTTAATAGCTTAAAAAATTTTAAAAATAGGCTAGTTTACATCCAAATACATAATTACAAATATTTTAACAGGAAGCAGCTAAATGTTTGCTTTTATATTAAAATAATAATGATGATGTAGCCACGAAGTTTTCGTGCAAATGAAAATGTAGCTATCAAACTATCAAGTTGCCGGCAATAGATGGCAAGATATAAGCTCTGATATATATTGCTCTCGAAGAGCAAGTAGCGGTCTCCATTGGCAAATTATATTCTGACATATGTATCAAGATATAAACTTTATCCTGTGGAGATGGGCAGTTACAGACAGCAATGGGAATAGGAACCTTGGGCCGAAGGTATGTTGTTAAATAGTCTCAAAAAACCATAAAAAATAAGAAACCGCTATACGTAAATAACCAAAAGGTCTCATATATATGTACACATATACAACTGTGAAAATTTGTAATATAAAAGTATTTAAAACTGTAATTAAAACGAAGTAACAGAAATGAGAATACATATTTTTTTATTTCTTACTTAAGGGGATTTAAATAGGGATTTAGAAGAAAAATTGGGATTTTTTGGGGATAGCTGCGGCTCGATATGGGGATGCGCTATATAAAAATTCTGGCAACACTGCACATACATTTGTATAGACAAATCCCATTTCCATTAGTACATATATGCAACTTGTGCTCATCGCAATACTTTAAAACAAAGCAATCCACCTTTGGCGTTAAACTCAACAAAAATAAATTCAGAAAATCTCAATTCTATAAATCAGAGCCACCCTATTAATCAAACGTCCATTTATACGCATATACATCCATACATATGCTAACATAAGGTACACCTTGCCCTCAAAAAGCGTGCAACTCATCTCTAAGGAAGACCCAAAAGAACACACATACATACATATATATATATTAGGCAAAAAAATCGCCCATTGCTCTGTGAAAATCATATTCTAGGGATCAAAATAAGAAACTTTGCCGAAGGAACCATACCTCTAAAACGAATTCTGATGTCCCCCAATTTGGGTCGAACTTTTGGGTAGGGGCAAATTTTG
>NW_016160605.1:25913-32625 GCF_001687245.7 Rhagoletis zephyria | reverse complement strand
AGCGCAGACAACCCTGCAGATTTAGGAACCCGCGGATGTCGACCGCAAAATTTAGTTGGCTGCTCATTGTGGTGGAACGGCCCGGAATGGCTGGCTCAGCCCTCCACGTTGTGGCCTAAACTTGCGACGCAACATCCCTCTCCGCCAGAACAGAAGCAAGTTGAAGTGTACCACACTGCGGAAAATGACGATCTCCTCAAACGGTTCTCAAGAGCACTTCGAGTTGTTGCATTCATGCTACGATTTATTAATAAATCTCGTAAACAGTCACTTCCGTCCACCCTCATTTTAACGCAGGAAGAGATAAATATGGCTAAAGTTCGCCTCATCAAGAACGCTCAATATAAATACTATGGAGAAACCATCGCCACATTGAAGGCCGCGAAACCCACCAGTAAAAAGAGTTCTTTACTTTCCCTCAACCCGATGTTAGACAAAGCAGGTGTGATGCGTGTGAACGGCCGTCTCGCGTATGCTGCACTCAGTTTCAGCGAAAGGCATCCTACCATAATCTAGACAACTCTAGATTGTGCTCTCTTTTACTTGATTTCATTCACCAAACACTCCTTCATGCCGAAAAGCAACTTATGATTCGTATAGTCCAACAGGAGTTTTATATCCCACGTTTAAGGCAGAAAGTCAAAAAATGCATTTTCCACTGTAAACCCTGTACGATTTACAAATGAAATCTCAGATAATGGCCGCCCTGCCTCCAGAACGCGCAACATACTCTCTACCGTTTCATACCACTGGTCTTGACTTCGCTGGCCCGTGGTGAAAACGTCCGTCCTGCGAACCGCCTCACACACAAAGGCATATGTGTGCGTGTTTGTATGTTTTTCAACAAAAGCCATTCACCTCGAAGTGTGTTCTGATTTGACCACTGAGGCTTTTAAGGCGGCCTTTGCTCGATTTGTCGGCCGCCGTGGTATTCCACACAAAATCATGTCTGACAACGGCAAAACCTTTGTTGGAGCCCAGAGATCAATTCAAAGAGAATTTTCTCTCTTCCTCAACGAAGTCACTTCGGATGTGGCGGAAAAGTACGCTGTCCATGGGCTATCATGGCAGTTTATACCTCCCTACGCTCCCCATATGGGTGGCCTGTGGGAAGCAGCCGTTAAAAGTTTCAAGACACATTTCACCAAGGTCGCTGGGAGCCAAAAATTCACCTTTGAAGCCTTCAACACCCTCCTTGTGCGAATCGAAGCGGTTCTTAACTCGCGACCACTCTCTCCTATGTCCCAGGATCCCAATGACGTATCGGCGTTAACTCCAGGCCACTTCTTACGCGGTGCTCCACTCCTGTCAATACCAGAACCCAATGTAGGAAACCACTCCCTAATAAACAAGTGGCACATGCTTAAAGTTCTCCACCACCAATTCAGTTCACGATGGAAAAACGAGTACCTGAAAGAACTACATAAAAGGCACAAATGGAAACATCCGCAAGTTAACATAAACCAGGGGGATTTAGTAGTCGTGAGGGATGATCTTTTACCTCCGAACGAATGGCGGCTGGGACGCGTGGTGAAACTGCATCCGGGTCCCGATCAGAACGTTCGCGTAGCAGAAGTTCAAACTCAGGCAGGGACAATCACGCGCAATATTACGAAATTATGCCTACTACCCCCTATGTAGCTTTGGGGTATCTTTACCCTGTCCAAAACCATTTTATACTCTTATTATTATGTGTTCAACTCATCTCACCAACTCATATGTTTATAAACGTATCCTTAAACTAGGCGCAAACTCACGAGTATAATACCACTTACGATTTTTTTCTCTGCAGGTCATCCAAGGAAACGATGGAGCTCAACAAGTGTCGTCTTTGCTGCCGCGTCCACTCCTTGCGGTACTGTCATGCTTTCAAGGCTATGACTCCGGCTGCAAGATATGAGTCTGCACGCGTACATAAGTACTGCGTAAACTGTTTGGCGACATCCCATGTTACGGGCGCCTGTCACTCACCTGCCAGCTGACATCGCTGCGGAAAAGCCCACCACACGCTGTTGCGTCGAGCATCATCCTCGTCGCCAGGTCGTAGTCGGCGAGAAGTGAACCGGAAGAAAACCGTGGCTAGTCGACGGGCGATTCGAAAGCCGAAGGGCAGAGTGCAGAGTCGGACCTCTACCCAGCAACGCATACGGGAGTTGTTCAAGCAGGCTATGCTTACGCTCCAAAGTCTACAACAGCTGCTACGTATTCCAGCGTACCAGGCCGGCCGCCATGTCGGAGACATGAGCGCAGATCTCACCGATCATTAATTGCTTGTATTATTAATTCAATTGTTCTTAAACCATGTATATGAAAAATTTGAAATGTAAACCCAATGTAACTTTCGAAATTTGGACCTACTCATTGTAACTTAATCTATTGTAACCTAATGGTTTCTGCTTATTATATACGGCGGGAGTCTAAGGCGGGTTTGCAGGAGTAGCATGGCTTTTCGCTTCCGAACCGCTGAAGAGACCGCCTCGTTTATTTTTGAAACGTTTTTCACGCCAATGGCACCCTCGTACTCGCTAAGTAGTTTTAAATTTACCTTGAATTAATAATTGAATTGATAATAAAACCTTGTAAAATTACTGCATTCCACAAAGGAAGCACCTTGCGTATTCTACATTAACTTTGCACACCATTACTTCAGGCTAAGCATGGACACTGTGAAAGACTAAGAATTCGCTAAAAAGAGTATCCTACTCTATTCCTGGTATGCAAAACTCTTTTACAGAGTCAGTAAATTGAGAAAAAGGAGTTGTAAGTTATAGGCAAAAGCCATTCGAATATTGAAATGTATTGTTATTAAACTGAAAGTTATTTTCGAGGTAACTAACAACACTCGACAAAAATTTAAGCCTTCTTTTTAAATAATTTAAGCTCCATCATATTATCGCAACTGGTACGTAACGACCCGGCGATATACCCATAAAACGATTGACCTTTTTGTTGTATTAATTTCTTGGGTATACCAAACATTATCTGAAACATTTAAACTGGAATTAAATTATTTTCTTCTTACTTTTACAGTACAGTTTAAGGAAGCTCCAACGTTATGTAAAAACCTTAAGAAAATCTCAAATTATTTTGTTTGAATTGAAAACTCAGTACAAATCAGTGCAAATTTTGAAAAATCAGGACATTGGCGTACTGATTGAAGAAATGAATAAAATCAGTACAAGAGTTGAAAAATCAGTACTGTACTGATAAAATCAGTACGTCTGGCAACCGTACATGTGCTCAGAGAGTGCTCAGCATTATTTAGGGGTGGCTCACAAGCAGCGTTGCCAGGTTGACGTTTTTAACGTAATTTTGGAGGTTTTTTGTATCCTGTTGATGTTCGGAAGTTTTTTGTGTAATAAATGACGTTTTTTTACATCTCAGTAATTTTTCTCTGTTCCTAAATCTTGTAAGTAGAACTGATTTTGAATTAATTTCTTAATAAATCTTTACAAGCTTTGTTGTTTGCAGCAGCTTCTTCAAAAGATATTTATTCTTTGGACACAGATGACTTAAATATGATGCAAACCCAGCATACGCGCATTTTTTATTTGGATTCTTGGCTTGTTTTGTGAACACTTGAGGTTAAGAGGCTTATTGGAATGTTTGCAATTGCACATTAAAAGCCAAATCAGGAAGAGCTATTGCAACACGCACGCTCGTAAAAACACCAAAAAAATGTAGCAGCATAAAAAGTCAGAAAAAGGCTTCATTGAAAATGTAATGAACGCAAAAAAGGCTGAAATATTGCTATGTTCCTTCTTAGCAGAACGTAATTTAACATTTTCGACAACCGACCATCTAACCAAATGTGTACAAGACAAAAAATGATTAAAAATCAACGCGATTCTTTAGCAACTTATACCGTGCACATTATTACCCTGGAATATAATGGGCTATCAAGTTTAATACTCAAAAAATTTCTTAAAAATCTGAATAAAAAGTTGAAAATCTAGCTGAAACTTTGCAGATTTTTTTTAAATTTTTGCACAAAGTTTGAAATGTGGCTTTATATTTAGTTTGTTATATAACAAGCTAGCCTTTATAGCAAAATAATAAACATTAATTAAACAAAAGAAAAACAGCCACAATCGATCAAAATGTTGATGACTGAATAAGCTGATCACAAGTCTATGTATAAAATGATTTTTATATTATCGATCTTAAACCAGTTTACAATGAATTGTAAATGTGCTCTGTCGAAATGACATTTTAATATACCTTACATACATACTTATGTACCTTTGTATACAACAAAAGTTTAANAATTAATTTCTTAATAAATCTTTACAAGCTTTGTTGTTTGCAGCAGCTTCTTCAAAAGATATTTATTCTTTGGACACAGATGACTTAAATATGATGCAAACCCAGCATACGCGCATTTTTTATTTGGATTCTTGGCTTGTTTTGTGAACACTTGAGGTTAAGAGGCTTATTGGAATGTTTGCAATTGCACATTAAAAGCCAAATCAGGAAGAGCTATTGCAACACGCACGCTCGTAAAAACACCAAAAAAATGTAGCAGCATAAAAAGTCAGAAAAAGGCTTCATTGAAAATGTAATGAACGCAAAAAAGGCTGAAATATTGCTATGTTCCTTCTTAGCAGAACGTAATTTAACATTTTCGACAACCGACCATCTAACCAAATGTGTACAAGACAAAAAATGATTAAAAATCAACGCGATTCTTTAGCAACTTATACCGTGCACATTATTACCCTGGAATATAATGGGCTATCAAGTTTAATACTCAAAAAATTTCTTAAAAATCTGAATAAAAAGNTAGTTTCGTACATAAAGGAGATATATGGCAAAAACTGGTATCTTAACAATCAGTGCTATAGGAGATAAAGCTTATACAGCATAGATTTTGACGATTTAAGAGCAATTCTTTGTGCATGCATTTGAAAAAGACGTTTTTGGGTAGAAAATGACGTTTTTTTAAACCAGGAGGGACGTTTTCTCATGCCGAAAACCTGGCAACACTGCTCACAAGCATGAATATGTTCCGCTCTCAAACCAAATCGTGGTTGCCTCAACTAAGATTTGGTAACTATGACTAAACCATGTGTTGAAATAAAGCTTATCTGTATTAGCAGAGCTTAATGACACCCTTTTATGAACCATACGTTATGTTGAATGGAATTTGTAGAAATATGCTTCAAAAAAATATTTATTAGCATTTACCAAACCCTTCTACTAAATTAACGATTTAATACAACCTAGATGAATATTAGAAGCTTTAATATATTAAGTTATAATTACAAACCCATGGTAATAGTTCCCAATCCTTTTTAACAGTTCCCAAATATTGTCAAAATTCGGGAACTAAATATCTTTAAATGCCGAAACTAATCCTTTTTCTCTGTGTACCCTCAAATGCACGACCGCAATTGGCATGCAGAAAAAGTGAGGTTATGTAAGTGACATCACCTTATATTTATTTCACCATGGCCAAGCACTAAAAAAAAAACTAGCACAAGCTATCTCAGCCACAAAGCTAAGCAACAGTGTACCGAGACAAAACCTGAAAATACACACTCAGAAAAAAGTCAGCCAAATATATTCCTCTCAACACATGATTTGGTAACTATAAACAAATAATGTAACTATAACCAAATCATGTGTTGATGAAAACATATTTAGTTGACGTAACTAAACTCTTTTCTCAGTGCAGCCAATCTATGAAAGACCAAGCTGGACAAAAGTCACGGAGATTTAAAGGCTAATCGATCTACTAATACAAAGGTGTGACATTGACATTGATGACCCAGTAGTAAAATTAATTCGAAACATCGGTAGGGTAGACATAGAAAGCAATATCTCAATAAACAAAGATGACAGGAACAATAAAAATAACCAATATAACATTCAAAGTTTAAAACCTAGTAAAAGTTGTGTTGATTTCTTTAACTAAAAATTAACATTGATATAGTGTTTCTTCAGGAGATTTTCTCGCACGTCATACAAATAATCCAACACAATCTAAATAAATTCAATCTATTAAAAAAGACCAGAACTGACGGGTAGAAATATATTCAAAATATGTATAAATTTACTAAAATCAATCTGCAACTTTACATCCCTCCCAATCTCAATATGACAGACTTCACAAACGAGTTAAACCGTGTACTACTTGCCCTAAATAACCAAAAAAATGTTATTCTCACTGGTGATCTCAACGCCAGACATCAAGCTTGGGGAGACAGATTAAGCAACGCCAAAGGAAATATCGTAGTCAACGAAACTAATAACACCAACCTACAATGCATTAACAATGGAGCCATCACCCACCTACCAAACAATAGCCCAGGAACCGTAATCGACATAACATTTACAAACATCAACAGCAGAAGCGTAAAATGGACATGTCAACAAGTACAACTAGGGGGCAGCAAACATTTCCCAATCACCATTGAGATTACCAACACATGAAAGAAACCCAAAGAGCGACTTGTTCAGGAAATATCCCAGGTAAGTTTCTCAAATCTTGAAAATCTCGCATCCGATATACGTAGACAGGGCTAAGAAAAAAATCAATTAAAACAAGTAAGAGCAGCGCTGTCTTCGGCTATGCCGAAGGCTTCGTTCCTTTCATGAACATCTTCAAATTTTACTTTGACAGATTACTGCTTTTGAATACATCTGCATACATCGATAGAGGAGTTACATACTTATATAAAAAATCGCATCTAAACAATCAGAGGTATGG